>NC_035439.2:49126316-49360711 GCF_002127325.2 Helianthus annuus | reverse complement strand
CTGCGAAGTATGCCAATTTGAACTGTAACGAACATTCCGGAACATGTCCATAAGTTAAACATACCATAAATATCCTTTACATAGCTTAGAAATAGGCTTTGAGGGGTTTGGTATGCTAAAAACAAACTTTTGGATCATTCAGGGGCTAAAAGTGTCAAAAAGTGCACAAGTTTGCACTTTCGCGCATAACCTACGTTCTGAATACATCCGGACATCCAAAAATTTATGTAAGCATTATAATATTATGCCTTAGTGTTTGGCATGAGAAAAATCCATTCGTCGCGTCATTTGGATCATCTTTCGCGCTTATGCGCATTCCGTCGTAATTAAGCGAACATCGCGATCGTACGGCCAAACGAACCGACATCCGGAATATTTTTGAGCATATTTCAAGTCCCCTACACTTTAACATCATCTTAGAGCCTTGAAATGAGGTTAACGGGGCTTAAACGTGCCAAAAATGGGCCAAAATACGTGTTTCTGAAGTGCAGGGACCAAAATTGAAAATTCTGGTCTGGGAACCTTAGGCGGGGCGCGTAAGGATTTGCCAAATCCTTAGGCGGGCCGCGTGAACATGTCTGACAGAAAGATTTTGCATTTAATGCAGAATCTGGCCTTTCGTTCGATCAAGGGGCGATGCCTTTTCACCCAATGAAGAGCCAAGGGTCAAGTTCACTGAACTTATCCACTGGACACATGTACGCACGAGATCAAGGCACGATATTCGATAAAACGATCCTAACGGTTCCACTTTTCCTATAAATACCCCCCCCTTTTGTGTAAAAATCACAAAATCAGATCTTAAAGCTCTAAGTTGAAACCATTGTTTCATACCTGAGCTATTTGGTCTTGATTAGCACTCGGGGACCCTCCGTAAGTCTTCTTTCGCTCTTTTATTCGCTTTTCGAGTCCGAAAGTCAACGTTTTGTTGACTTTCTGCATTGACCAGCTTATGGTCGATGCGAAGTTCATGGAACTTCATAACGTGAGCGTGATCACGATGGTTATAGTCCGTAGTGACTATACCTACTGATCACCACGTTAACTAGGCTCAGTGACGAGTCGTAGTTTCGGCCAAAATGCGCATTCTTGCGTAATTTGTAACCAAACTACTCGTGGGCATCAAAGCCGTTTGTTTTGATGCCAAACCTGTTTCTAAACTTAGTTAAGCATGTTCTAACATGCTTAGCTCGTCACTTTTAGTTTAGTGCTTATATAGGGTCGTAAGGTAAGCGATTTAAACCATCGCTTATACTTTCGAACCCGACCCATTTGGTCGGTCATTAGGACCCGACCAAACACATTAGGTGACCATAGCTATAACCTTCCGAGGTTATACCGTGTGGTCGCAATGTTAGGCGTTCCGAACGCGTTCTACGCGAACGACGCGTTAGGGTAACATAAGCTACCTAAACGGGTCGTGATGGACCGTAAGCACTTAGATTAGGTTTCATTTTAGTATGTAGGCTTTGCTAAGCCATATCACACGAGTCTCCATACTCGTTTGGTTTACGAACCCGCGTACTGTCCGATCCTTCCGATTTGGTCCGGTATATTAACATAGCTACCTATTAGGTGCCGTTTGATATCCCGTGATCTTTAGCATTATCTGGTTGTTATACAAGGAACTCAAAGCAATCTCAGGTGAGTACATAGTTCCCCTCTTCTATTGTTTTCAACTGTTTTGGGGTGAAGCATGTGTACCTATCTGTTATTTTCATGATTTCAAAGTATAATTGATTATACATATCTTTTAACAAACTGATTGATTATCTATGGTTTAAACACTGATTTCTCAAAGATTACAAAAGTAATTGTTGGAATAGTACTTATTTTCTTCACCAGACCGATTGGTAGTATGATATAGCGCTATAGGACTAGACAACCCATTCCTGTTGTCATGGAATGTCTGAAACCAATTTGTTTCTCCATCCAAATAGGGATTTCCTTTGTGGTATCCTTATAGTCTCAAAGGTGTAGTTTGATGCACCAGGTCTGAATGAATTCTTAAATCGCACCTTTAAAGTATATTTTGATATACTCCCAAAAAGTATAGTTTGATATACTCTCATGTGTGGTGTTGTACAAGAACCAACATATATTTTGTAATCATCCAAAGCATATTGTGATATGTTACTTACATAACTAAAACATAGTTTAATATGTTATTTATCACATCCAAAGCATATACTGATATGTTAGTTACAAAACTAAAACATGGTTTAATATGTTATTTATAAATCCAAGGTATACTTGTAATATACTACTGAAAACTATTATTTTGAACAACTAAAGTATATTTAATATACTATCTATCAAACGATTTGGTTTTGGTTAGTGTTTAGATAACGGAACGAGTGTAATGTGATGAAAACATGGTAGATACGCCGCTGGTACTTCTTATATATAAGTGTTTTCATTGCATTACATACCGTGGCGTTATTTAGCACACTTGAGTTAACAATATTGGAACTGAAATATATTTTAATATATTACTTATTCAACATTCTTAAAACCAAGGTATATTCTATATATACCATAAACGTTTTATTAAAACATTGTTTTTCAAACAACTTAACTTATACAAACTCATTTTACATGGTTATTCAGTTAACCCTACATTATTCTCTTATTTATACATATCATCTGATCCTATCGTTTTTCAAATGATTTACAAGACAAAGCAAATTTACAAAGTTCATGACTAAACATTTTCTCAAACATAAGTCATGAACTCCGTTTTCACAAAACCTATGTATCTCACAGGCATTTTTATGCTGACGTACCTATTTTTACACATGTTTCAGGTGCTGTCTTGAGATGATTATTGATGCATGCTACATTTAGGATGGACCCGTGCCTTAGCAACTTTAAAACTTGGAAGATCATAGTTGTACTTATGTGATTGTAATAGAACAACGAGTTCATTTAATCAATAAAACAATATTTAAATTTCCATGTGTTATGAAACAATGATTCTGTTACAACACTCCCCGACGTTTCCGCCACGTTTTGTTGTTACACGTGGTCGGGGTGTGACACAAGGGTAGTACATTGTCTTAAACAGGAAAACAAAGAGTTTATAACATAGTTAACTAAGTCTATCTTCAGTTTTAGTCTCTAAGGCACAGGTCCGCCCTAGTGTCGTGTTCATCGTCCTATGGAACAGCTCCTGAAAACACATGTGAAAGTAGGTACATCAGCATAAAAATGCCTGTGAGATACATAGTTTTTGTGAAAATGGGATTCATGACTTGAGTTTAAAGAATGTTTAATAACAGTCAGTCATGAACCTTGTAATTTGTCTTGCTTTGTAAACCATTTGAAAAACGATAACATCAAATGATATGTATAGATAAGTGCAAGTTTAAACAAATAACCAAGTAAAATGAGTTGAATAAGATAAGTTGTTTGTGAAAATAATGTCTTGTGAAGAATATGTTATTTATGTAAAATGTAATGTGTCTAAACTGAAATGACTTAGATAACGCCACGATATGTAATATTATACAAACATTTATATATAGGAAGTACCAGCGGCGTATCCACCATGTTTGTATCATATTACATACGCCACGTTACTTAAATCATTTACCCAAACCAATCCACCATGTAAATTGTTCATGTGTAAACCAAATGTCAAGTGTTGTTGTGTAAACCATGTCAAATGTTTATGTTCAAATGTAAACCACCAAATGTGTATGTCAATGTCAACGTGTTTATGTTCAATGTAAATCATGTAATGTGCATCCCAAAATGTATCATGTATGGTAAGCGAAATGTATCAACTTAAACCATATGTAAAATGCACAAAACAAGTCGTTGAAGTAACACGTGGTTTAAATCAACGTTATGTTCTGTGGAAAAATGCATGCTCTATTGATATTAACATTTATGCGGTATTGTAAACTATGCATACATCCAAGCCTTGAGACTGCGGCGATAAACCCTTAAACAAATTAAAGGTTTATCTAAGTTATGTATATCGAATTCGGTCATTCCTTCCAGTCCTATCAAACCTAGGACTTCAGAAACGGGAGTTGTCAATTCCTATGGTACCACTTCCTACTAACGAACGGCGTAGCTAATGTTAATGAATGTATTGTCCCATGTTAAACAAACCAAATGTCATAACAAAATGAAGGCATGTGATGTAAACAATTTGCACTAAGTATGCTAAGTAAACATACGAAGTAGAAATGTTCATGTAAATCAATGTGTCCATATGCTGAGTAAACATATGCAACAGAAATGTTCATGTAAATCAATGTGTCCATATGCTGAGTAAACATATGCAACAGAAATGTAATGTAAATCAATGTGTCCATATGCTGAGTAAACATATGCAACAGAAATGTAATGTAAATCAATGTGTCCATATGCTGAGTAAACATATGCAACAGAAATGTTCATGTAAATCAATGTGTCCATATGCTGAGTAAACATATGCAACAAAAATGTTTATGTAAATCAATGTGTCCATATGCTGAGTAAACATATGCAACAAAAATGTTTATGTAAATCAATGTGTCCATATGCTGAGTAAACATATGCAACAAAACTGTTCATGTAAATCGATGTACTAAGTACGCACACAATGGGCATACATAGCATAAAATGTAATGAAATCATGTACTATAACGTACTAATGAGCATAGCAGATATACGATGTGAAAACATGGAAAGCATGAAAGTAACAGATAGGCACATGTGTTTCACCCCAAAATAGTTTAGAAAACAGTAAAAGATGGGGTTCTATGTACTCACCTGAGATTGCTTTGGAGTTCTTGTATAATAACCACAAAATGCTAAAGATCACGGGATATCAAACGGCACCTAATAGGTAGCTATGTTAATATACCGGACCAAATCGGAAGGATCGGATAGTACGCGGGTTCGTAAACCAAACGAGTATGGAGACTCGTGTAATATGGTTTAACAAAGCCTACATACTAAAATGAAACTTAACCTAAGTGCTTACGGTCCATCACGACCCGTTTAGGTAGCTTATGCTACCTTACGCGTCGTTCGCGTAGAACGCGTCTGGAACGCCTAACATCGTGACCACTAGGTATAACCCCGGAAGGTTACAACTATGGCCACCTAAAGTGTTTGGTCGGATCCTAGTGATCGACCAAATGGGTTGGGTTCGAAAGTATAAGCGATGGTTTAGATCGCTTACCTTACGACCCTATATAAGCACTATACTAAACGTGACAAGCTAAGCATGTTAGAACATGCTTAACTAAGTTTAGAAAACAGGTTTGACATCAAAACAAACGGCTTTGATGCCCACGAGTAGTTTGGTTACAAAATATGCAAGAATGCACATTTTGGCCGAAACTACGACTCGTCACTGAGCCTAGATAACGTGGTGATCAGTAGGTATGGTCACTATGGACCATGACCATCGTGATCACGCTCACGTTATGAAGTTCCATGAACTTCGCATCGACCATAAGCTGGTCAATGCAGAAAGTCAACAAAACGTTGACTTTCGGACTCGAAAAGCGAATAAAAGAGCGAAAGAAGACTTACGGAGGGTCCCCGAGTGCTAATCTAGATCAAATAGCTCAGGTATGAAACAATGGTTCCAACTTAGAGCTTTAGATCTGATTCTTGTGGGTTTTTACACAAAAGGGGGGGGGGGGGTATTTATAGGAAAAGTGGAACCGTTAGGATCGTTTATCGAATATCGTGCCGCGATCTCGTGCGTACACTTGTCAAATTCTTGTGGTAAGTCAGAAAATGCCCCTTGGCTCTTGATTGGGTGAAAGGGCATCGCCCCTTGATCGAACGAAAGGCCAACTGCATTAAATAGATGCATTGAATCTGTCTGACAGTCCCACGCGGCCCGCATCAGGATATGCAAAAACTCAGGCGGGCCGCCTGAGCCCGTCTGATCTGCACATACTTTGAAAAATGACAGTTTTGGTCCATGTTGCGTGTTTAAGCCATTTCCGACACTTCTAAGGCCCGTAAAGCCAACTTTAAGGCCCTAAAATGATGCCTAAACATTGTGGACATGAAACATGCTCAAAAATATTCCGGATGTCGGTTCGTTTGGCCGTACGATTGCGATGTTCGCTTAATTACGACGGAATGCGCATAAGCGCGAAAGACGATCCAAATGACGCGACGAATGGATTTTTCTCATGCCAAACACTAAGGCATAATATAAGGATGCTTACATAAATTTTTGGATGTCCGAATGTATTCAGAACGTAAGTTATGCGCAAAAGTGCAAACTTGTGCACTTTTTTGACACTTTTAGTCCCTGAATGACCCAAAAGTTTATTTTAGCATACCAAACCCCTCAAAGCCTATTTCTAAGCTATGTAAAGGATATTTATGGTATGTTTAACTTATGGACATGTTCTGGAATGTTCGTTACAGTTCAAATTGGCATACTTTCGCAGTTTGTCAAGTTTAGTCCCTGTAAGCGAATTAACTTGTTTTTGCTATACCAAAGCCTTCAAAACTTATTTCTAAGTTATGTAAAGGTTATTTAAGGTATGTTGAGTATATGTTGATGTTCCGGAGTATTTGTCGCATTAAACTGAGTACGTTTACGCACCAGTTTGCGTATAATTCTCCAGAAAGCGATGTAGAGTTTGAATTTGAACAAAAGTCAAAACATGAAAAATGTAAAACACAACCAAACAAACATTGGGATCAAATAACATTGTTTTATTGATAACTGAACTGTTCATAATGATTACAAGCACAAATGTTACAGTCACATCCTCCCCCCGTTGATCTGGAATTTCGTCCCGAAATTCCGCAGTAGTAGCTTCAGCCTCAGTTGTCACACCCCCAAAATCCACACGCGGAGTACCACCGCTAGGAGGCATGACATGACCAGGATCAAGCCACCAATCATATTGAACAATATAAATAATTAAAGAAATTCATAAACCCAATTCAATACAATTGATGTTCCAACAAGACATAGTTTAAGTAGCGGAAGCATGTAAGTAACCCAACATAGTTAATAGTTTTTTTTTTTTTTTGGGTAAAGGGTTACCCCGGTGATTCTATATATCAACAAACCAAATCAAACCAAGTAGTGTAGAGAGTCTACACTAGTTCAATCATGAGGCATACCCCATGAAAGTAAGCCAAAAACATCAACAATCAAACCAAACAAAAGATAACCCAAAACCACTAGTCTAAACAACTAGGAAACAAAATACAGTAACAAACTAATCAGCCCCCATCATCCAGTATCTCTTTGCCATGGACCTCCCATTCTCTTAAAAGCCTGCGCACATTGGCAGTATTCTTCAGTTTTGCTCCCATTAACTTGTAACGCACCAGTTGTATTATGTGAGCACCAACAGTCTCTGGCGGCCTTAGCTGATTCTTGAAAATCCTAGCATTACGCTCCTGCCAAATAACATATGCCGTAGCCGCAACCACCACTCTAGCCACATAATCCGCAGCTAGCTTAGAATTGGAACGGACAAGTAACCAGGTTACAATATCGGCCCATTTTGGCTGAACCGAATCCATACCGACCTTTTGTTTCATCATCTCCCAAACTTTTGCTGAGTAGTTACACTCAAAAAACAGATGGCTATGAGAATCATAATTAGCATGGCATAATAAACAGCACATCATGTTCATATTTTTACGTCGGTCAAAATCCCAGCTTAGAATTTTATCCTGCGTAAGTAGCTTGCCTCGCATAATCAGCCACATGAGGAACGCGTGCCGCGGGATGCATTGAGTAAACCATACAATCGTGCTCCAATCTACTTCTGTACCCCTATACCGAATCGAATTCCACACGCACGAAGTTGAAAACCCATTCCGATCGCTACCATCACACCACATGAATTTGTCACGTTTGTTGGGGGTAACGTGGATTTGATCAAGCTGAATTAAAACTGGGAATAAATCCCTCCATGCAATCGGCCATTTCCACTCCCCATTCGACTGAATATCAGACACAGAGTCATTCAAGCGAAACCCTGCATTAGTAATGGCTCTAGGCGAAATAAAATTACCAAGTGGCCCTAAACCGCACCAAGAATCATACCAAGCCGAAGTCCTAGTACCATCACCAATATCCGACCAAAAATACTGTCTCATCTGCGGTCTCAGCTGAAGAAGTTTCCTCCAGGAGTAGCAACTATTTGACACAGATTTAGAAATCCAGAAATTATTACCTTTAAGCCTGTAACTGTGCACCCATTCCACCCACAAAGACTTTCTTTTCGTGACAATACTCCAAATATGATTAGTCATGAGGGCTTTATTAACATCCCCTAATCGCCGAATCCCCAATCCGCCTTCATATTTAGGGAGACACACAACTTTCCAAGAAACTTTCGCTTTACCTTTCTGGAACGCGTAGTCTTTAGACCAAAGAAAATTCCGCATTTTTGCCTCCAATTCATGAATAACCCGTGTCGGCAAAATAAAGACAGAAGACCAGTACACATGCATAGAAGACAAAACAGAAATAATGAGTTGCAATCTTCCAGCAAACGATAGTAATTTGTTTCTCCAATGCGTGATACGTTTGTCAAGCTTTTCCAACATAACACTGCAATCTTTATAAAGAAGCCCTGACGAAATTAAGGGAACCCCAAGATAACGCACAGGCAGGGTTCCCTCTTTAAATGGCATAATGTTCAGAATAGCATTTTTAATATAACTTGGGACATTACAAAAGAACACCGTACTTTTCTGAATACTAGGCACCAACCCCGACATTTTAGAGAATTTGGATAGAGAATCCATAATACATCTAGCCGAAGCAATTTCCCCTCTAGCAAAAAGGAACAAGTCGTCTGCAAAACAGAGGTTGATAATTTTCTGTTTCTCACATTTGTTATGAAATTTAAAAGAAGAATCAATTCTGGTCATATGATGCAGAATGCCCGTGAGAACCTCCATAACAAGAGTAAATAAATACGGGGATAGCGGATCTCCCTGACGAAGACCCCGGTTACCTTTAAAAAACCCGTGCACATTGCCGTTGACACATACAGAGTACGAAGCTGTGGATACACAAACCATGATCCAGTCGACCATCTTATTGCAAAACCCAAATCCAAGCAAAATGTTTTTAAGGAATTTCCAATCAACCGTATCATAGGCCTTTTGGATGTCTACTTTAAAAGCACATCTTGGGGGGCCCGAATTCCTATGATAGTTGTGCATCAGTTCTTGGGTTAACAAAATATTATCAGAAATCTTCCTCCCTGGAACAAATGCAGATTGGTTAATGCTAACAATGTCATTCAACGCCACCTTCACTCTCTCCGCAATTATCTTGCTAATGCATTTGTAAATGACGTTACAGCAAGCTATCGGCCTGAAATCAGTCACAGCCGATGGGGAAAGAACCTTTGGCACAAGCACAATAAGAGTGTGATTTAGTTCTCGAAGAAGATTACCAGTATCAAAAAAATCAATAATGGCCCTCGAGACATCCTCACCGACTATCGGCCATGCACTCTTGAAAAAGGCAGCCGTATACCCATCCGGTCCAGGGGCTTTGTCAATGCCGATAGAAAACATAGCCTTCTTTACCTCATCTCCGGTCACCTGCCTACACATATAATTCGCAACATTAGGATCCAAGACTTTTGAAAACAAATCCGGAGCCGGATTCAGCGACAGATCATCCTTGCAACCCAAAAACTTCTCGTAGTGATCAACAAAAGCTTTATGAACCTGATTGCCCTCAAAGAGAACACCCCCCGTATCCCGAATAACATCAATACGGCTGCGATGATTTTTGTTCTTTAACGAAGAATGGAAAAAAGCCGTGTTCATATCACCAGCCCTCAACCAATCCACTTTGGCTTTCTGTTTTAAAAAACGCTCCTCATCCAACAACGCTACTTGGTATTCAGCACTTAGCGTGGCTTCTTCGACCCGAAGACTTGCACTATTCGGCTGATTATCAATAGAAACCTGAATGGCATCAAGTTTCTCACGGAGACTTTCCACTTTTATATGCAGGTTACCTTGCTTAAAAAGCATAGCACGCAAAGGCTTTTTCAATAGCCGAAGACGTTTAACAACACGGAACTGATGCACTCCATTTACTCTAGCATCCCACCCCCTCTTTACAATATCTAAGAATTCAGGTTTGAACACTAGAAAGTTTGCAAATTTAAACGACCGAGGTTTCAAAATACCAGCATCCGGGAGCTTCAAAATACATGGGCAGTGATCTGAAAGCCGGTACGGGTGGAAGAGAGCAACAGCATTTGGGAAATTACTCACAAACTGGGTATTACCCAAAACTCTATCGATCTTTTTAAGCAAACCAATCCCCTTCTTAGGCTTCTGGCTCCATGTAAAATGAAGACCAGACCGATTAATATCAAACATTTCAATGTCATCCACACACTCTTGGAATTCTTTCATACTGAGAGACACGGACGAGGCCCCCACCGATTTATCTTCCAAGTTCAGAGCCGAATTAAAATCGCCCATTAGAAACCAAGGGTTATTTCCAACAAATAATTTATGCATAGACAAATGGTGCCATAACTCCCGACGGGTAACATAATAATTAGCTGCGTATACAACCGAGCAAAAAGCTATTTTGTTTTCATTTTTGAGAAAAAGTTGTAAATGCATAACCTGATCGGTCTGTGACAGAACCATAACATCAAATACTGACGGATTCCAGCCAATAATGATTCTTGTACCCTTGCTACAAAGATCCCCATTGGACGTCCAATCCCAGGATCGGAACACAGAATTGCAAACATGACTCAGCCTACTAACATCAACATGCGACTCCAGAATAGCACATAAACTCAAATTGTAGTCTTTAACAGCTTGTCGAACCTCCGTTTGTTTCAGAGGGCGGTTCAACCCCCTTATATTCCATGAAGCAAGACTAACCATTGTTAACCGATGAAAAAGGAGTGCTTGCCCCTTGTTTAGAAACAGGTTTCCTAGCATCATTGACAAGAAATTCAGCCGTCTCATTATAAACCTCCTGTACCTCGTCTTCATCCGAATCATCTTGCACATTTCCTACACCACTACCACCAGCTTCTTGGTCGTTCCTAGAATCATTTAACACGTCAAAAGGGTTGGCTGAAGCAAACCTCGAAGATGAGGTTGATTTATTAGGCTCTCCACTCGTTCTTAACCCAACCGGACGGTATTCAAATCTCTGCTTTTGTTTGTTAACCGGAAACCCCGTTCTCTTAGCCGTTTTCCTAGCATCCACATCCATGAATCCATCCTTGTCAACCACTGGCTTTTTCGAAGGCCCTCTTGCATTAGGAATTTTAGGGGCTTTTTGAATCACAGCCGGCGCCTTCGTAACCTGCCTGACTTGCCTTGGGCAATCACCATCATGATGGCCATAAACCTTGCAAAAAGAACATCGGTGAGGGCTCCATTCGTACTCCACATACACCTTTTCCTTAGTAAAACCATCCCCTTCCAACTCTGGGACTGCAATCACAATTTCTTCTTTAAAATCATTTTCAGCCGAGACTTCAACCAAAGCTCTAGCGAAACTGCTACGTCCCCAAGAATCTAAGCACATAGAAGTGGTATACGAGTCTAAAACTATAGGATTTCCAATAGCCGTTGCAATCATGCTTAATCCGTCCTCTGTATAAGCAGCAAGAGGAACTTCGTGTATTTTAACCCAAAGTTGCACAGTTTTAACTTCCTTCTTCTCCAGCTTCGAAGATGGTGACCATATATTAAGAAACAGTGGTTGAGAGCGAATGATCCAAGGACCTTCTTTCATAGCATTCAGCATCCCACTTTCATCAGCAAACTTAAAAAAGAAAAAGCCGCTTGCATTCATCATAGTCTTTTGGAGGCCAAATTTTTTCCAATTATTCCTGACGAAATACTCAACTACAGGGTAGGCAACACGATCACCAAGGAAGTAACCATACAACGTATAAGCAAGCTTCTCTTTAACAGCCCTAACAGACTCCTGCGGCAGCACTACATCACAGCCCTCATGAGCTGCCGGACTTGCAAGTGATCTAAAATTCACCTTCCTGGAACTCGATACCCCAATAGAATCAGCATAAGAAACCTGCTGCTTACCTGAATCCCTACGGACATTCTGACTATCTTGCATTCCAAACTGATTACGCATCATACCCTTGTCGGCCATATTAGGGTTTACATTAAATGCACCACTAGGGTTTGCATGTGTATCGTTCTTCGTCGCCGTGTAATTCCCTCCACATGCAGACGTCCCATCCAACTCCACAGGCTTAGAGATTTCGAGTAAACCATCAAGGATCGAACTATTATTAGTAGAATACAAACCCCGTCTTGGAAACATATTATTTCCCTCGATATTCGTTACCTTCAGCCCAATACCACGAATTGGAGGAGACTTCTCCTCCGTCCCCGGTGTGACACCCTCCTTCAGCGGATTGTGACCTCCACTACTACCCTCCATGCACACAAATCACCAAACCAAAACAAGAATCCCAGCCGGCCAAAGAAAACGCAGAAAACAGAAGAACCCTAATCCTGAAACCCTAGCGCCGAATTCAATCCTTAACACATTAATCCAGAGTATCAGTCTAGCTGAATTAAACTCAGTTAACCGCGACCAATAACAACCAAACTAATATATCAGGATCTTCAAGCAGCAAACTAAGGCGGCGATTGAGAAAAGAAACGAAAACCCTAAGATCCGATTGATTACTATTGCTAACTAGTTCGTTATAGAGAATTGATAAACAATCTCTAATCACAGACTGTTATACAAACGAATCTCAAAGAACATTAGGGTTCATGATGAACGAAAATCGCCCAGGAGGAGGGAGGTTTAGTTCACATTAGGGTTCATGTTACCTCTCATACATAGTTAATAGTTTTAACTGTCATAACAGTTCAACATAGTAATCACGATCCTTGTCCACAACGACCGCGCCTCCAGTGCAAGCTCCATAAGTACCTAAGGTCCTGCAAGGCATGCAGCAACGAGTCAACAACTACTTGAGCGAGTTCACAGTTAACAGTTCAGTAATAGTATAGTGTGAGTAGTAGTATGTTCGTTCGTTATGTCATGTATCGTATTAGTTTCCATCGCGGCCTCCCAGGCAGGTATGCGAAGATATTAGGGGATGTTCATCCCGAGTACTCTAGACTAGGTTTATCTGTATCGCGGCCTACCAGGCAGGTGTGCGAAGATTAGTAAATTTCAGTTCGCGGCCTTCCAAAGGCAGGTGTGCGAAGTCAGTCATAATATCGCGGCCAACCCTTGGCAGGTGTGCGAAGATCAGTTCAATAAGTGTTACTAGTCTAGTCGTATTCTTATCGTTAGGTTCTATCAACTGAGTATGTACAATAGTTCATCAAATCCCATTCCCGCCCGGGAACCCCATGCCTTGGCTGTGTGAACTCACCTTGATTTGCTCGGTATGCTATGCTCTAGGGTTTTATCAAACGTCTAAGTCCGTTAAACACGACCTAGGATATGTTGCATATGATACGATGTAAGTGTTTGCATCAAATTAGGGTTTACAAGTCTATGATATCAAGCAATTGTGATCCGTGTGATATTTGTGTATAAATTGATATGATAATGGTTGTTCGAACATACGGTATCATTCAGTATAGTATCATATAGTTCCTCATACAGGTTACTGAACTTGACATCACAAACACACAGTCTTTTCAAGTATAAGCAGAACTTAGGGCATGTAACGTCGCTATAATTCATATCATATATATCCAATCAACAATTCAAACAGTTCATCAACAAACGTCGGATCTTGCGTGCATATTAAACTCAGACATCATGTATTAATAAAGGTCGGATCCCTTATGTGATGTATATATAAAAGTCAGACATGATTATGTAGTTCAAAGCTCGGCCAAGGGTAAAGTTCGGACAAGAATTCATATAACACAAACAAACTCGGACAAACCCACAACCACAAAGCTCGGACAGTGGCAAGATGCCTACAAACTCGGATAGGGGCTTGGGGGGTTAAAGTTCGGACCAACACCTACACTAATAAAACTCGGAACTTAGGGCCACATACAAGTTCGGACTCTTATGCTTTTCAAATGTCGGACCCTCATATATGAACAAAGGTCGGACCCCTTTTGTTATCTACAAAAGTCGGACTAATGGGAAGAAAGGCCACAAGTTCGGACCACTTGTGATGTTTATTAAAAGTCGGACAATCTCATTTAAAGAAACTCAGACCCTGGATGTTTTAGTGAAGCTCGGACCTATGTGCTTCTTGTAAAACTCGGACAATCATGTCCCTTATAAAGTCGGACCTTTTATGTTTTATATAAAACTTCGGACACACTTCAATAATCAAAAGTCGGATCCTTAATGCTCCCTAACTGAAACTCGGACAACCACATTGCTATGAAACTCGGACTTCTTAACAATCACAAAAGTCGGACTTAATTCCATTTACAAATTCGGACCAGGACATGCACATTAAAACTCGGATCCATTTGTATTATACAAAACTCAGACAACTAGCAATCACAATTGAAACAATTACGTTCTATCATTCCATAAGTTACGTTTCAGTATTCATACGATCGTGAATCCACATTTTCTCATATATTTGCAGTACGATAATCTTAATCAAAATCAATGATTTTAGCACATCACGTATCCAATCATCATCAGGCAGTCGATTATACAACCAATCAATAACATTATCACAATAGACAGAATCAAATCAACAACTACAGAACTAGCATGAGAAGAACTAGGGTTTACAAGAATCATAAGAATCAAGGATTAATAACAATCAATCAATCAATTACTAACAACCAACAATGATTAAGCAATTACCTTGATTGATTCCAAATGGATTGAAAGATCAAACTTGATGCAAAAGACTTGTGAAACCAAGAATGATGAGAAGATGGTTGTAGAGAGGATTAGAGGAGGTGAAAGTACGTGTTTTGATTCTTTGTGAATGATTAGAGAATGATTAGGGTAGGAGATTAGGGTTAAGAATCTCTAGGATTTCACTAATTACCCTCTACCTCCCTAAGTATCATATGTTACACATGCACACCATCTCATAACAATTTCATAATTTCATCACCAAGTTCATATATTTACCAATTTCACAATTAACAAACAACCATGCACAATCACACAATCAAAACATATATAATTCCATGGCAATCAATTGTGCAAATAAACGACTAGTCAATACATGAACGTGCAATAAATGCGAAATAGAAATCTTGGAGATTCGAGTTGTCACATTATCCCCAACTTAAAAGAAATTTCGTCCCGAAATTTGGTACGCACTCACTGAGGAAGCTAGGTAAGTTGTATTGTTTACTGGTTTTCCTGGGGTGTCACATCATCCCCCCGTTGACTTGGAATTTCGTCCCGAAATTCCGCAGTAGTAGCTTCATTCTCAGTAGTGGTTGCATTGGTTCTGAATAACTAGGGGTACTTTTCTGTCATCTGGTCTTCGCGTTCCCAGGTGTACTCTGGGCCACGTTTGGAGTTCCAACGAACTCGAACAAGAGGGATTCTCTTGCTTTTGAGGACCTTAACATCCCGGTCCGTGATCTCAACTGGCTCCTCGACGAACTGCAACCGCTCGTCGATAGTGAGTTCCTTAAAAGGAACTATGAGGGTCTCATCTGACAGGCACTTCTTCAGATTCGACACGTGAAATACATTGTGAACTGCACCGAGTTCAGCTGGTAGGTTTAGCTTGTAGGCCACTTTGCCTATTTTCTCAATGATCTCGAACGGTCCGACATACCGCGGATTTAGTTTGCCCCATTTGCCAAAACGAACCACACCCTTCCAGGGTGAGACTTTAAGTAAAACCCGGTCCCCGACCTGAAATTCCAATGGCTTCTACGCTTATCCGCGTAGCTTTTCTGACGGTCGCGTGCTGCCGCCATGCGTTGTCGTATTTGTGCAATCTTTTCTGTGGCGTCCACTACAATCTCTGGACCCGTAATCTGACTATCCCCCACCTCTGCCCAACAGAGAGGTGACCGGCATTTACGCCCGTACAATGCCTCGAATGGAGCGGCTTGTATGCTGGTGTGATAGTTGTTATTGTATGAGAACTCCACCAGAGGGAGGTGCTTTTCCCAGCCATTGCCGAGATCGATAACACACGCCCGAAGCATGTCTTCAAGAGTTTGGATTGTTCGCTCAGACTGCCCATCCGTCTGAGGATGATACGCTGTGCTCATGTCTAATCGTGAGCCGAAAGATTTGTGCATCGCTTGCCATAGCTCTGACGTGAATCGTGCATCCCGATCCGAAATGATGGAGGTGGGCACCCCGTGCCTCGAAACGACTTCTTTAAGATAGATGTCTGCGAGAGTGGAGAACTTATCCGTTTCCTTTATAGCCAGGAAGTGCGCAGACTTGGTGAGTCGGTCCACGATCACCCATATAGTATCATTCCCACGCTGGGATCTGGGTAGGCCTGTAACAAAATACATGGAAATTTCTTCCCATTTCCATTGCGGTATCCTGGGTTGCTGAAGTAGGCCCGCTGGTTTCTGATACTCCACTTTGACTTTTGCACATGTCAAACATTTGCCGACGTAGGTTGCAATGTGGGCCTTCATGCTAGGCCACCAGTATGTAGTTCTGATGTCGTGGTACATTTTATCCGACCCTGGATGTACCGAGTAGCGAGACTTGTG
This sequence comes from Helianthus annuus, assembly GCF_002127325.2. Taxonomy (NCBI): domain Eukaryota; kingdom Viridiplantae; phylum Streptophyta; class Magnoliopsida; order Asterales; family Asteraceae; genus Helianthus; species Helianthus annuus. The sequence goes on along the minus strand of NC_035439.2, from coordinate 49,344,067 downwards.
AGCTTCGTCCATTACAAGCTCTCGTAAGCCGCCATAAAGTGGGACCCAAATACGCCCCGTTACATAGTATGTGCCGTCTTCCTTTTGTTCCATTCGTTGCCTCGATCCGCGTAAGGCTTCAGCCCTGACGTTTTCTGGTTTCAATGCTTCCACCTGAGCATTTCGTATTTGTGCAGGAAGACTAGACTGAATAGTGAGCTGCAAGGCTCGTACGCGTCTAGGTAGAGTGCCTTTCCGACTGAGAGCGTCAGCCACAACATTGGCCTTGCCTGGATGGTACTTAATAGCGCATTCGTAATCATTAAGTAGCTCGACCCATCATCGTTGACGCATATTCAATTCCTTCTGCTTGAAGATATGCTCGAGACTCCTGTGATCGGTGTAAATAGTGCACTTGGTACCGTACAGGTAGTGTCGCCATATCTTAAGCGCGAAAACGACAGCTCCCAGCTCTAAATCGTGCGTCGTGTAGTTCCGTTCATGAACCTTGAGTTGACGAGAAGCATAAGCAATAACTTTATCCCGTTGCATCAATACGCAACCAAGCCCCTGTATCGATGCGTCGCAATAGACCACAAAATCGTCTGTGCCCTCTGGCAATGAGAGAATAGGTGCACTACAAAGCTTATCCTTTAAGTACTGAAAAGAGGTTTCCTAGGAATCTCCCCAATGGTAGGTAACACCTTTCTGTGTCAGCATAGTGAGCGGCTGTGCGATCTTCGAGAAATCTTTGATAAAGCGTCTGTAGTACCCCGCCAAACCCAAGAATTGGCGTATTTCTGTCGGTGTACTCGGTGCAGGCCAGTTTCTTATCGAATCTACCTTGGATGGATCGACATGGATCCCATCCCTGTTCACCACATTGCCTAAGAAGTGGACTTCACGAAGCCAGAAGTCGCATTTTGAAAACTTGGCGTACAATTGCTCCTTTCGAAGAAGTTCCAAGATAAGACGTAAGTGCTGCTCGTGTTCCTCCTGACTCTTGGAGTAGATCAGAATGTCGTCAATGAAAACTATGATGAACTTGTCAAGATAGGGTTTGCACACCCTGTTCATAAGATCCATGAAAACTGCCGGAGCGTTCGTAATCCCAAATGGCATGACTAGAAACTGGTAGTGACCGTAGCGAGTTCTGAATGTTGTTTTGGAGACGTCCTCCTCGCGGACTCTCAGCTGATGGTACCCTGACCTCAGATCAATCTTGGAGTAGTAACTCGACCCTTGCAACTGGTCGAATAAGTCGTCAATGCGTGGAAGAGGATAACGGTTCTTCACTGTGACCTTGTTCAGTTCACGATAATCGATGCACATCCTGAAAGTGCCATCCTTCTTTTTCACAAATAGTACTGGAGCTCCCCAAGGCGAAGAGCTTGCACGAATGAAGCCTTTATCCAAGAGCTCTTGTAGTTACTTTGAAAGTTCTTCCAGTTCAGTTGGAGCTAAACGATACGGTGCGCGAGCTATAGGTGCTGCTCCAGGAGCGAGCTCGATCTGAAATTCGACTTGACGATGAGGCGGTAAACCAGGTAAATCTTTAGGAAACACCTGAGGAAAGTCGCGTACAACTGGATGGTCTTCCAACTTCTTTTCTTTCGCTGATGCGTCAGTAACGAGAGCCAAAATTGCGGTGTGGCCCTTCCGCAAACATTTCTGAGCTGCCAACCACAGCACCACTCTTGTCGCCTTGAACTTCGAGAGGTTCTTGACCAGAATGAGGAATGCGAACAATCTTTTCTTTGCATAGGGTTTCTGCTTGCTGTTGCTGCTGGCGATTCCGATTTGCAGGCCGTGGGCTCCTGAATCCTTAGCTCCATGGCCCATCTTGAGACACCTCTGGAAACGTCCCTCGTTGCACTAACCACCGTGGTGTCTGTTGCATTAGTTACACGTTGGGTGAATTCCCCGATATCCACCCTACCCCTGACCGCCAGAAGTTGGCTGACTCGGCTCTGGTGATCACTATTCTTGCGCTGCTGCTGTGCTTGAGACCGAACGGTAGCTGAACCCTTGCTGGAATACCTATCTCATTTCCGCTTGTTGTCACTAGGAGTAGCGGAAGTAGCAGAAGTGGTAGCGGTAGTAATAGCGCTGATACAACTAGGCAGCCTGTTCTGTTCCACTGCCTGACCCGTGAGGCGATGAGCAAGACGCTGAATGTCTTGGATATTGTCGAGGTTAACCGATGTAGCATGGCTCGGAATCTCTGAGGCTAGACCCTTGAGGTACAATTCGATACGCTTGCTTGGAGGGTCCACCATGGTTGGACACAAGATGGCCAGTTCGTTTGACCGTTTCGTATGAGCTTCAATTTCTGACCCCGTCATTTTCAAATGGTAAGGCTCCACTTCCAACTTGTGGATGTCATCACGCGTGCAGTATTCCCTTTTAATGCATTCTTTGAATTCGTTCCAGGGGGTGGCGTTAGCAGCTGCCAACCCTAGTATCTGTACTTGCGCGTTCCACCAGGTTAGCGCGATCCCTTCCAGTGGCGTACTTGACCCTGCGAGCCTCAGGGCATTCACTCATCTTGGATACTGACTCGAGCTTCCCAAACCAATGGAGTAGTCCCACTGCTCCTTCTGTGCCACTGGATGTGCTTGGACGACAGTCCATGAAGTTCTTGAATGTGCAGACAGGTTGCTATGCATTCTGACCCGTTACGCGAGAAAGATAGGTCAAGGTTAAGCGCGAGAGTTGGGTCACGAGAGTAGGATCTAACATCCTAGGATAGGTCTGGAATAGCAGGTTATACCTCCTGCCTGTGCGGCTGCAAGCGCCACAGCAACTTGTTCGTTAATGAGAGTCGTCAACTGGGCTTGAGTCATGTTAACACGTCCAGACATGATCGAACAGTAAAGGTAGCATAAGTATGAATGGTTCGCGAGTAGTGCGATGACAGAAAAGTGTAGGCACATAGGTGTTCTTAAGCAATAGCATATAGTGAGTAATGTAATCTAAGCATACCACGAGCAAAGTTCTATGTAATTCTAGCATGTAGGCAATAAACATAATCCTTATTACCTAGGATGTTGAGTCTTGCACGTGGAGCGAAGCGTCGTTGTGGATCGTTGAGAGCACTGTTCTGGTTATAGTCTGGTTTTAATAAAAACGTTTTCCCATATTAAAACCTAGTTCTCTATAACCATTGGCTCTGATACCAATCTGTCACACCCCCAAAATCCACACGCGGAGTACCACCGCTAGGAGGCGTGACATGACCAGGATCAAGCCACCAATCATATTGAACAATATAAATAATTAAAGAAATTCATAAACCCAATTCAATACAATTGATGTTCCAACAAAACATAGTTTAAGTAGCGGAAGCATGTAAGTAACCCAACATAGTTAATAGTTTTAACTGTCATAACAGTTCAACATAGTAATCACGATCCTTGTCCACAACGACCGCGCCTCCAGTGCAAGCTCCATAAGTACCTAAGGTCCTGCAAGGCATGCAGCAACAAGTCAACAACTAGTTGAGCGAGTTCACAGTTAACAGTTCAGTAATAGTATAGTGTGAGTAGTAGTATGTTCGTTCGTTATGTCATGTATCGTATTAGTTTCCATCGCGGCCTCCCAGGCAGGTATGCGAAGATATTAGGGGATGTTCATCCCGAGTACTCTAGACTAGGTTTATCTGTATCGCGGCCTACCAGGCAGGTGTGCGAAGATTAGTAAATTTCAGTTCGCGGCCTTCCAAAGGCAGGTGTGCGAAGTCAGTCATAATATCGCGGCCAACCCTTGGCAGGTGTGCGAAGATCAGTTTAATAAGTGTTACTAGTCTAGTCGTATTCTTATCGTTAGGTTCTATCAACTGAGTATGTACAATAGTTCATCAAATCCCATTCCCGCCCGGGAACCCCATGCCTTGGCTGTGTGAACTCACCTTGATTTGCTCGGTATGCTATGCTCTAGGGTTTTATCAAACGTCTAAGTCCGTTACACACGACCTAAGATATGTTGCATATGATACGATGTAAGTGTTTGCATCAAATTAGGGTTTACAAGTCTATGATATCAAGCAATTGTGATCCGTGTGATATTTGTGTATAAATTGATATGATAATGGTTGTTCGAACATACGGTATCATTCAGTATAGTATCATATAGTTCCTCATACAGGTTACAGAACTTGACATCACAAACACACAATCTTTTCAAGTATAAGCAGAACTCAGGGCATGTAACGTCGCTATAATTCATATCATATATATCCAATCAACAATTCAAACAGTTCATCAACAAACGTCGGATCTTGCGTGCATATTAAACTCAGACATCATGTATTAATAAAGGTCGGATCCCTTATGTGATGTATATATAAAAGTCAGACATGATTATGTAGTTCAAAGCTCGGCCAAGGGTAAAGTTCGGACAAGAATTCATATAACACAAACAAACTCGGACAAACCCACAACCACAAAGCTCGGACAGTGGCAAGATGCCTACAAACTCGGATAGGGGCTTGGGGGGTTAAAGTTCGGACCAACACCTACACTAATAAAACTCGGAACTTAGGGCCACATACAAGTTCGGACTCTTATGCTTTTCAAATGTCGGACCCCCATATATGAACAAAGGTCGGACCCCTTTTGTTATCTACAAAAGTCGGACTAATGGGAAGAAAGGCCACAAGTTCGGACCACTTGTGATGTTTATTAAAAGTCGGACAATCTCATTTAAAGAAACTCGGACCCTGGATGTTTTAGTGAAGCTCGGACCTATGTGCTTCTTGTAAAACTCGGACAATCATGTCCCTTATAAAGTCGGACCTTTTATGTTTTATATAAAACTTCGGACACACTTCAATAATCAAAAGTCGGATCCTTAAAGCTCCCTAACTGAAACTCGGACAACCACATTGCTATGAAACTCGGACTTCTTAACAATCACAAAAGTCGGACTTAATTCCATTTACAAATTTGGACCAGGACATGCACATTAAAACTCGGATCCATTTGTATTATACAAAACTCAGACAACTAGCAATCATAATTGAAACAGTTACGTTCTATCATTCCATAAGTTACGTTTCAGTATTCATACGATCGTGAATCCTCATTTTCTCATATATTTGCAGTACGATAATCTTAATCAAAATCAATGATTTTAGCGCATCACGTATCCAATCATCATCAGGCAGTCGATTATACAACCAATCAATAACATTATCACAATAGACAGAATCAAATCAACAACTACAGAACTAGCATGAGAAGAACTAGGGTTTACAAGAATCATAAGAATCAAGGATTAATAACAATCAAACAATCAATTACTAACAACCAACAATGATTAAGCAATTACCTTGATTGATTCCAAATGGATTGAAAGATCAAACTTGATGCAAAAGACTTGTGAAACCAAGAATGATGAGAAGATGGTTGTAGAGAGGATTAGAGGAGGTGAAAGTATGTGTTTTGATTCTTTGTGAATGATTAGGGTAGGAGATTAGGGTTAAGAATCTCTAGGATTTCACTAATTACCCTCTACCTCCCTAAGTATCATATGTTACACATGCACACCATCTCATAACAATTTCATAATTTCATCACCAAGTTCATATATTTACCAATTTCACAATTAACAAACAACCATGCACAATCACACAATCAAAACATATATAATTCCATGGCAATCAATTGTGCAAATAAACGACTAGTCAATACATGAACGTGCAATAAATGCGAAATAGAAATCTTAGAGATTCGAGTTGTCACATCAGTAGTGGTTGCATTGGTTCCGAATAACTGGGGATACTTTTCTGTCATCTGGTCTTCGCGTTCCCAGGTGTACTCTGGGCCACGTTTGGAGTTCCAACGAACTCGGACAAGAGGGATTCTCTTGTGTTTGAGGACCTTAACATCCCGGTCCGTAATTTCCACTGGTTCCTCGACGAAGTGCAACTGTTCGTCGATAGTGAGCTCTTTCAAAGGAATTATGAGGGTCTCATCTGACAAGCACTTCTTTAGATTCGACATATGGAATACGTTGTGAACTGCCCCGAGTTCAGCTGGTAGGTTCAGTCTGTAGGCTACTTTGCCTATTTTCTCTATGATTTCGAACGGTCTGACGTACCGCGGATTTAGTTTGCCGCGTTTGCCAAAACGTACCACACCCTTCCAGGGTGATACTTTAAGTAAAACCCGGTCCCCGACCTGAAATTCCAATGGCTTCCTACGCTTATCCGCGTAGGCTTTCTGATGGTCACGTGCTGCCGCCATGCGTTGCCTTATCTGTGCAATCTTTTCTGTGGTGTCCACTATAAGTTCTGGACCCGTGATCTGACTATCCCCCACCTCTGCTACGTCCGTAAATGCCTCGAATGGAGCGGCTTGGATGCTGGTGTGATAGCTGTTATTGTATGAGAACTCCACCAAAGGGAGATGCTTTTCCCAGCCGTTGCCGAAATCGATAACACATGCACGAAGCATGTCTTCTAGAGTTTGTATCGTGCGTTCAGACTGTCCATCCGTCTGAGGGTGATATGATGTGCTCATGTCTAACTGTGAACCAAAAGCTTTGTGCATTGCTTGCCATAGTTCTGAAGTGAATCGTGCATCGCGATCCGAAATAATAGAGGTGGGCACCCCGTGCCTTGAGACTACTTCCTTCAAGTATATGTCTGCAAGTGTGGAAAACTTGTCCGTTTCTTTGATTGCCAAGAAGTGAGCAGATTTGGTGAGTCGATCCACGATCACCCAAATAGTATCGTTCCCACGCTGAGATCTAGGCAGGCCTGTAACAAAATCCATGGAAATTTCTTCCCATTTCCACTGTGGTATCTTTGGTTGCTGAAGTAAGCCTGCTGGTTTCTGATATTCTGCCTTGACTCTTGCACAGGTCAAGCATTTGCCGACATAAGTGGCAATGTGGGCCTTCATGCTAGGCCACCAATAAGTAGTTCTGATGTCATGGTACATCTTATCCGAACCTGGATGTATAGAGTAGCGAGACTTGTGTGCTTCATCCATCACAAGCTCTCGTAAACCGCCATAAAGTGGGACCCAAATACGCCCCGTTACATAGTAAGCACCGTCTTCCTTCTGTTCTAATCGTTGCCTTGAGCCGCGTAAGGCTTCAGCCTATACGTTTTCTGGTTTCAATGATTCTACCTGAGCATCTCGTATCTGTGCAGGAAGACTAGACTGAATCGTAAGCTGTAGCGCTCGCACGCGCTTTGGTAGGGTGTCCTTTCGACTGAGGGCATCAGCCACAACATTGGCTTTGCCTGGATGGTACTTGATAGCGCATTCGTAATCGTTCAGCAGTTCAACCCATCGTCGTTGACGCATGTTCAAATCCTTTTGCTTAAGGATATGCTCGAGACTCCTGTGATCGGTGTAAATAGTGCACTTGGTACCGTACAGGTAGTGTCGCCATATCTTAAGTGCAAAAACAACAGCTCCCAGCTCTAAATTGTGCGTCGTGTAGTTTCGTTCATGAACCTTGAGTTGACGAGAAGCGTAAGCAATAACCTTATCCCGTTGCATCAATACACACCCAAGACCATGTATCGACGCATCACAATAAACCACAAAGTCGTCCGTGCCCTCCGGCAATGAGAGAATAGGTGTGTTGCAAAGCCTATCCTTTAGGTACTGAAAAGCGGTTTCCTGAGTGTTGCCCCAACGGTAGGTGACACCCTTCTGTGTCAGTAGCGTAAGCGGCTGTGCGATCTTTGAAAAGTCCTTGATAAACCGTCTGTAGTATCCCGCCAAACCCAAGAATTGGCGTATTTCCATTGGTGTACGCGGTGCAGGCCAGTTCCTGGTCGAATCTACCTTGGATGGATCAACATGAATCCCATCCTTGTTTACTACGTGGCCTAGAAAGTGGACCTCACAAAGCCAGAAGTCACATTTTGAAAACTTGGCGTACAACTATTCCTTTCGAAGGAGTTCCAAGATATGGCGTAAGTGCTGCTCGTGTTCCTCCTGACTCTTGGAGTAGATCAGTATGTCGTCGATGAAAACAATCACAAAATTGTCTAAGTAGGGTTTGCACACCCTGTTCATAAGATCCATAAATACGGCAGGCACGTTCGTTAACCCGAATGGCATGACAAGAAACTCGTAGTGACCGTAGCGAGTTCTAAATGTTGTCTTGGAGACGACCTCCTCGCGGACTCTCAGCTGATGATAACCTGACCTCAAATCTATCTTGGAGTAGTAGCACGACCCTTGCAACTGGTCGAATAAGTCGTCTATGCGTGGAAGAGGATAACGGTTCTTCACCGACACCTTGTTGAGTTCACGGTAGTCGATGCACATCCTGAAAGTGCCATCCTTCTTTTTCACGAAAAGTACTGGAGCTCCCCAAGGCGAAGAGCTAGGACGAATAAAGCCCTTTTCCAAGAGCTCTTGTAGCTACTTTGACAGTTCTTCCAGTTCAGTTGGAGCTAAACGATACGGTGCTCGAGCTATAGGTGCTGCTCCTGGAGCGAGCTCGATCTGGAATTCGACCTGACGATGAGGCGGTAAGCCAGGTAAATCTTCAGGGAACACCTGAGGAAAATCGCGTGCTACTGGAATATCCTCCAACTTCTTTTCTTTCGCTGATGCATCAGTAACAAGTGCCAGAATAGCAGTGTGACCCTTCCGCAAACATTTCTGAGCCTTCAGGAAAGAGATGATGCCAACCACAGCACCACTCTTGTCGCCTTGAACTTCGAGAGGTTCCTGACCAGAACGGGGAATACGGATGATCTTCTCGCTGCACAAGATCTCTGCCTGATGTTGGGATAACCAATCCATCCCTATAACAATATCAAAGCTTCCCAAGACTATGAGAATAAGGTCGATGGAGAAAGCTTGACCGGCTAAGACAATCTTACAACCCCAGACTACTTGCGTGGCTTCTAGACTCTTACCATTAGCTAATTCTACTACATGTTTGGTGGGTAAGAGTGTTGGTGCACGTTTTAACAATTTACTGACTCTTAGCGATATATAACTTGTATCCGCACCCGAATCAAATAAAACAGTAACATAAATATCGTCGAGGAGAAACTTACCCATAACCACATTGGGATCGTTCCTTGCGTCGCCCTGACCTAGCACGAAAGCACGACCTCGAGCTTCGTTGCCATTGTTGTTGTTGTTTCCTCCATTGATGTTGTTCCCGTTGCCCTGGTGATTGTTGTTGTTGCGATTCTGGTTCTGGTTCAATTGAGGGCAATCACGTTTGAAGTGGCCTTCAGCCCCACACTGGAAACATCCCCGGTTTCCACGTTGTGGCTGCTGCTGTTGATTCTGTGGAGCTGGCGGTGGGGGTTGCTGGTTCTGATTTGCTGGCCGCGCACTCCTGCAGTCTTTAGCTTCATGACCCATCTTGAGGCATCTTTGACAACGTTCCCTGCGACATCTTCCACTGTGGTGTTTGTTGCACCTACTACACCATAGGTGAGTTCCCCGATATCCACCCTGTCCCTGACTGCCTGATGATTGCTGATTCGGACTCTGGTAGTCATTTGTCTTGCGCTGCTGTGCCTGAGACTGAACAGAAACTGATCCCTTGCTGGAATCCCCCTCCCATTTTCTCTTGTTGTCACTGGGAGTAGCAGAAGTAGTGACATCAGTAGTGGTAGCACTGATGCGTTTGGGCAGCTTGTTCTGTTCCACTGCCTGATCCGTAAGGCGATGAGCAAGACGCTGAATGTCTTGGATGTTGTCGAGGTTTGTCGATGTAACATGGCTCTGAATCTCTGAGGCTAGACCCTTGAGGTACAATTCAATACGCTTGATTGGAGGGTCCACCATGGTTGGACACAAGATGGCCAGTTCGTTCGACCGTTTCGTATAAGCTTCAATCTCTGACCCCGTCATTTTCAAATGATAAAACTCATCCTCCAACTTGTGGATGTCATCCCGCGTGCAGTATTCTCGTTTGATGAGTTCCTTAAAATAGTTCCAAGGGGTGGCGTTAGCAGCTGCCAACCCTAGAATCTGAACTTGCGCGTTCCACCAGGTTAGCGCGATTCCTTCCAACGTACCAGTGGCATACTTGACCCTGCGAGCCTCAGGGCATTCACACATCTCGAACACTGACTCGAGCTTCTCAAACCAATGGAGTAGTCCCACTGCTCCTTCCGTGCCACTGAACGTACTTGGACGACAGTCCATGAAGTTCTTGAAAGTGCAAACTGGTTGCGGTGCGTGCTGACCTATTGTGTACGAGTAGGGCAAAGTTAAACACAAGAGTTGGTCTAGGAGTGTAGGATGTAAAGATCCTAATGTGAGTTATGACTACAGGATATACCTCCTGCTTGTGCGGCTGCAAATGCCGCAGCAACTTGTTCGTTAATGAGAGCCGTCAACTGGGCTTGAGTCATGTTAATTCGTCCAGACATGATCTTCATTGTAAAAGTAGCATAAGTGAGAATGGTTCGCGAGTAGTCCGATGACAGAAGAGTGTAAGCACATAGGTATTCTCATGTAATAGGGTCATTAGACATACTACGAGCAAAGTTCTATATAGTTCGAGCATGTAGGCAATAAACATAAACCATATTACCTAGGATGTTGAGTCTTGCAAGTGGAGCGAAGCGTTGTTGTGGATCGTTGAGAGCACTGTTCTGGTTATAGTCTGGTTTTTATAAAACGTTTTCCCATATTAAAACCTAGTTCTCTATAACCAATGGCTCTGATACCAATCTGTCACACCCCCAAAATCCACCCGCGGAGTACCACCGCTTGGAGGCGTGACATGACCAGGATCAAGCCACCAATCATATTGAACATGTAAATAAGTAGTAATAGTTATCCACCAATACAAAAGGTGTTTATCAAAACCAACATAATCAAGTGTAGCGGAAGCATTAATGTAAAAACCCAAACATAAGTATTAAGTGTGAAATGTCATAAACGTTTAATAAGCATTCATGATCCATGCCCACAACGACCTGCTCCTCCCTGTGCAAGCTCCATAAGTACCTAAGGTCCTGCAAGGCATGCAGCAGAGAGTCAACAACTAGTTGAGCGAGTTCACAGTTAACAGTTCAGTAATAGTATAGTGTGAGTAGTAGTATGTTCGTTCGTTATGTCATATATCGTATCAGTTTCCATCGCGGCCTCCCAGGCAGGTATGCGAAGATATTAGGGGATGTTTTTCCCAAGTATTCTAGACTAGGTTTATTTGTATCGCGGCCTCCCAGGCAGGTGTGCGAAGATTAGTAAATTTAGTTCGCGGCCTTCCTAAGGCAGGTATGCGAAGTCAGTAATAATATCGCGGCCAACCCTTGGCAGGTGTGCGAAGATCAGTTCACTAAGTGTTAATAGTCTAGTCGTATCTTGTCGTTAGGTTCTATCATCCGAGTATATACAATAAGTCATCTAATCCCATTCCCACCCGGGAACCCATGCCTTGGCTGTGTGAACTCACCTTGGTTTGCTCGGCAGATACACAGAAAGTTCGAGTAAGCTATATGGTGATCAACCACGTCCTAGCATGGTTATCATACAAGTCAGGTTCGTATTCGAATATAGCACATAGGTTCTACACGTATTGTGGCATATATAATCATGGCATACACAAGTATTACATAACAGTCCAATAGCAGACACGTAAACAAGTCCAAGTATCCGGCCCAAACAGTTGGGCTCGTAACAGTGCAAGGTCCAAACAGTGTGCATGTGTAATTGGTCTCGAGTCGAGACTAGAGATCTCGAGTCGCAACAAAGGAGGTCTCGAGTTGTCATGGTCTGGTCGAGACTTCACGGTCTCGAGTCGCAACGGGACTCGCAAACGCTGGTCTCGAGTTATGCTGTTTGTGTGCGAGTGTTGTGGTCTCGAGTCGAGACTAGGAGTTCTCGACTCGCAACCCTGGTCGAGACAAGCAGATTGTAACAACTTTCCATAATTCCAGTTCATCCATTTCGTAATGTTAGCAAACAGATTTGGCAGTTTCACAATCAGATCAAATCAACAACATTCACAGTTTCATAACATCTTCAAACATGTTCATATACGTTCATATCATATTCAAGAACAACCATTTACCAACATGCAGAACATATGATCGGATTCATGTGATTAACCAAGTTATAAACTATCATGCAACCTAACTCATAGTCACAAATCATAACATCACAGCCGACTAACAACCATACACTCAAACCGATTAGCATATTACCAATCCATGTTAAACATACAATCTTAGCATCATACAACCCTTGTATAGCATCTAAACACATGAATCGAATACCAAGTATTATCAATCAATATTACTAGTATAAAACCCTAGTTTATACATGACAAGATCACCTAGCATGGCAACTAGATAACAATGAAATACTAACCAGAAGTATGATTCGACAAGCTTGATCGTGAGAAAAGGCTTCGAGGGAAACAAGGGCTGCCTTCGGTTCGGTTAGAGAGAGAGAGTGTGTTCTAGGGTTTGTGTGTGTGCTAGGATGTTTTGCAAGTTGTGATAATGTTACTAACATTCTAGGTATAATTCGGTTAAGGGAGGGATGGGCCGAACCCAACTTGGGCTGCCCATTCGGTTCAAGCTTAAGGAATGCGGCCCAACCGGGCTTGTGTGCATTGTGCGGTCGAGTGAGTCTTGTGCGGTTCGGTTCATGTAAACACATAAAGCAAAACATTCACGTAACATGTAACATTATCACGAAATCACCAATAGTTCATACAGTTAACACGTAATAAAAGAAACGCTTAAATACGAGTTGTCACATTCATATATTTGACAAGTCTTTCATAATTAACAAACAACCATGCACAATCACACAATACGATTCATTGCATCAAAACGTATACAATTCCGTAGCAATTAATTGTGTAAATAAACAACTAAACAATAAATGAACGTGCAATAAATGCGAAATAGGAATCTTAGAAATTCGAGTTGTCACATTATCCCCAACTTGAAAGAAATTTCATCCCGAAATTTAGCATGCGGTTACTGAGGAAGCTAGGTGAGTTGTATTGTTTACTGATTTTCCTGGGGTGTCACATCATCCCCCTGTTGATTTGGAATTTCGTCCCGAAATTCCGAAGTAGTAGCTTCTGTCTCAGTAGTGGTTGCATCGGTTCCGAATAACTGGGGGTACTTTTCTGTCATCTGGTCTTCGCGTTCCCAGGTGTACTCTGGGCCACGTTTGGAGTTCCAACGAACTCGGACAAGAGGGATTCTCTTGTGTTTGAGGACCTTAACATCCCGGTCCGTGATTTCTACAGGTTCCTCGACGAAGTGTAACTGCTCGTCGATAGTGAGTTCTTTCAATGGAATTATGAGGGTCTCATCTGACAGATACTTCTTCAGATTCGACACATGGAAATCGTTGTGAACTGCACCGAGTTCAGCTGGTAGGTTTAGCCTGTAGGCCACTTTGCCTATTCTTCAGTGATTTCGAACGGTCCAACATACCGTGGATTGAGCTTGCCTCGTTTACCAAATCGAACCACACCCTTCCAGGGTGAGACTTTAAGTAAAACCCGGTCCCCGACCTGAAATTCCAATGGCTTCCTACGCTTATCCGCGTAGCTTTTCTGACGGTCGCGTGCTGCCGCCATGCGTTGTCGTATCTGCGCAATCTTTTCCATGGCGTCCACTACAATCTCTGGACCCGTGATCTGACTATCCCCCACCTCTGCCCAACAGAGAGGTGACCGGCATTTACGCCCGTACAATGCCTCAAATGGAGCGGCTTGAATGCTGGTGTGATAGCTGTTATTATACGAAAACTCCACCAGAGGGAGATGCTTTTCCCAGCCGTTGCCGAAGTCGATAACGCAAGCTCGAAGAATGTCTTCGAGAGTCTGGATCGTGCGCTCAGACTGCCCATCCTTCTGAGGATGATATGCTGTGCTCATGTCTATCCGTGAGCCAAAAGATTTGTGCATTGCTTGCCATAGCTCTGACGTGAATTGTGCATCCTGGTCCGAAATGATGGAGGTGGGCACCCCGTGCCTCGAAACAACTTCTTTAAGATAAACGTCTGCGAGAGTGGAGAACTTATCCGTTTCCTTAATAGCCAAGAAATGAGCAGACTTGGTGAGTCGATCCACGATCACCCAGATAGTATCATTCCCACGCTGAGATTTGGGTAGGCCTGTAACAAAATCCATGGAAATTTCTTCCCATTTCCGTTGTGGTATCTTGGGTTGCTGAAGTAGGCCCGCTGGTTTTTGATACTCCAGTTTGACTTTTGCACATGTCAAACACTTGCCGACGTAAGTGGCGATATGGGCTTTCATGCTAGGCCACCAATATGTTGTTTTGAGATCGTGGTACATTTTATCCGACCCTGGATGTACCGAGTAGCGAGACTTGTGAGCTTCATCCATCACATGTTCTCGTAAACCGCCATTTAGTGGTACCCAAATACGCCCTGTTACATAGTAAGCGCCGTCTTCCTTTTGTTCTAATCGTTGCCTTGAGCCGCGTAAGGCTTCAGCCCTGACGTTTTCTGGTTTCAATGCTTCCACCTGAGCATCTCGTATCTGTGCAGGAAGACTAGACTGAATGGTGAGTTGCAAAGCTCGTACACGCCTAGGTAGAGTGTCTTTTCGACTGAGTGCGTCAGCCACAACATTGGCTTTGCCTGGATGGTACTTGATGGCGCATTCGTAATCATTAAATAACTCGACCCATCGTCGTTGACGCATGTTCAATTCTTTCTGCTTGAAGATATGCTCGAGACTCCTATGATCGGTGTAGATAGTGCACTTGGTACCGTACAGGTAGTGTCGCCATATCTTGAGCGCGAAAACAACAGCTCCCAGCTCTAAATTGTGACAACTCGAATTTCCAAGATTTCTATTTCGCATTTATTGCACGTCTATTGATTGTTTAATTGTTTGCTTGCACAACTAGTTTGCTGTGAAGTTGTAACGTTTTTGATTCAGTTAAGTATATGTGTTGATTATGAAAGATTTGTCAAATGTATGAATGTGGTGGTGAAACTGTGAACTATTTTGAGATGGTGTGCTATTGCAAATTATGATACTTAGGGATGCATAGAGAAATTAGTGAAACTCTAATCATTGTTAACCCTAACCCCTTTTCACTAATCATTTTCACAAAAACCAAAGCACTGTATTCTCTAATCTCCTAGCAATCATCACCATAATCATTGGCAAGACATTCAACACTTTGATTCTATATTTCTTCTAGGATCATTCAAGGTAATTGTTTATTGATCATCGTAATATTGATTGATTGATTGTTTTCAATTCTAAATTGTATGATTCATGAAAACCCTAGTTCTTCATGTGCTATTCTTTGTTAATTGATTCTGAATTATTGTGAAAGAATGATGATGATTGTGTAATCATTGTTAGATGATTAAGATTCTTGATTTAGATGATTGTTTTGGTCAACTACTGAAGATTGAATTGATTCTGCGTTGATAAAGTATGAAATAGGGTTTCTGATCGCATCAATGTAAATTGTAACTGCTACTTTGATTCTGTAATATGATCTAGGAACTCACGCAGGATTGTTAGTCTGAGTTTGTGAATGTTGTTAGTCCGAGCTTTATGTGTGATATAAGGATCCGAGTATGCTCATTATTTATGTCAGAGTTTTATTATAAGGAGCTCATGGTCCGAAGTTTTATATGAAAACATTTAGTCCGAATATTGATTATAAGAAAAAAAAAAGTTCTGAGTTTTATGTGATACAATGAGGATCCGACTTTTATGAGTTAAAATGAATCCGACATTTATAATAAACAAAGTGTCCGAATTTTTAAAAGGCTGAAGCCTTGGTCCGAGTTTCATGGGTCATCAAAGTCCGACTTTCTGTAAACAAAGTGGTCCGACTTTTTTTACATGGAGTTATAAGATCGAAGTTTTTTTTTAAGGCATGTTGTCCGAGTTTCTCAAGCACTTGGGATGGTCCGATTTTAAACAAGGAATCCCCACTTCCTGTCCGAGGTTTATATGCTTGGTGGTGTCCGAGTTTCAACCCCAAACACCCACATGTCCGACTTTTGACCCATGTCTCCTGTCCGACCTTTTGAGCCCCCAAAACCCCTCACATGGTCCGAATTCTTAACCCCCACACACTTTGGTCCGAGCTTCATAAGGGGGTGTGATACGGTCCGAGTTTTGGGAGATGGATTGTTGGTCTGATGTGATGTTAACCCTATTATTTGCACGTAATCATGTTCACTATGTAACGTAGTTAATCATGTAAGCATTATCTTTGCTAAGTTGTGAACTCTAATTACTTGTTAACTCTCGTAAGTGAACTAGTGCAGTTAAGTCGATATTCCTGTTACATGTGTTAACGGTGTTAAGTGTTAACCACGATAAGTGTAATAGTTCTGCGAAAACATGTTATCTGGTTAAGCGTGATGATCTTGTTAAACACGACGACCCTGTTAATTGTGCTACTGAATAACCTTGTACGTATTAACCAAGAACACTATCGTATGTGATTCATGATGCTAATTGTCAAACGCTTTGTGATATAGATTACCTACGTATTAATACAAACATGAACTGATTTATTACACGTGCATACAATAGGACTTGACTGATTACTTGTGAGTGCATAACATAGCATACCGAGCAAACCAAGGTGAGTTCACACCCTTACTAAGGCATGGGATTCCCAAGGGCTTGGGAATGGGATTGAAGGAATGAGATTGACTAGATTCGCACATACATTGTTACTAGACTACCATACCATCGTCCTCGGTTGTGCGGGACACATACGTAAAACCTACGTATACTTATACTTACTACTATCCTCGGTTGTGAAGGATACTCACGTAAAACCTACGTGTACTTATACTTACTACTATCCTCGGTTGTGAAGGATACTCACGTAAAACCTACGTGTATTTATACTTACTACTATCCTCGGTTGTGAAGGATACTTATGGTTACGAATAGTCTAGTGGTTATACAACATGGGAAGCCCCCACCAATAGAACGTACTATCGGCCCAGTAGAGCCACATGTTACAAACGAACTTACTATTACGCATTTACTTTCTGTGAACTCGCTCAACTAGTTGTTGATCCTCAGTTACATGCCTTGCAGGTCGTTAGGTTCATGGAGCTTGCACAGGGAGGAGCTGGTCGTTGTGGGCTTGGATCGTGTTTGTCTTGTTAAACACTTATGACATTTGATACCTTATTATCATGGGTTTTATTTATACGCTTCCGCTAAACAGTGATAACTTACTTATGGTTTTGGAACACCTTTCATATGGATTGATTTGGTTTAATGGCAAATACTTTTAATATATATATTGTTCTATATGATTGGTGGCTTGATCCTGGTCAGTCACGCTCCCAAGCGGTGATACTCCGCAGGTGGATTTTGGGGGTGTGACAGATTGGTATCAGAGCCATTGGTTATCGGGAACTTGGTTTTAATATGGGAAAATGTTTTTATTAAAACCAGACTATAACCAGAACAGTGCTCTCAATGATCCACAACGACGCTTCGCTCCACGTGCAAGACTCAACATCCTAGGTAATAAGGTTTATGTTTATTGCCTACATGCTAGAATTGCATAGAACTTTGCTCGTAGTATGCTCACTACTTGTTATTGCTTGAGAACATTTGTGTGCTTACACTCTTCTGTCATCGAACTATTCGCGAACCTTTCTCACTTATGCTGCCTTTGATGTGAAGATCAATGGCTGGACGGATCAACATGACACCAGCCCAGTTGACGGCTTTCGTTAATGAACAAGTTGCTGCGGCACTTGCAGCTGCTCAAGCAGGTAGTATACCCTGCAGTTTAGACTCACACTAGGATCTTTAGATCCTACATTAACTCTTGTGTTTAACCTTGTCCTATTCGTACACAATAGGTCAACACGCTCAGCAGCCCGTCTGCACTTTCAAGAACTTTATGGATTGTCGTCCTAGCACATTTAGTGGCACTGAAGGAGCGGTTGGACTCCTCCACTGGTTTGAAAAGCTCGAGTCTGTGTTCGAGATGTGTGAATGCCCTGAGGCTCGCAGGGTCAAGTATGCCACTGGTACTTTAGAGGGGATTGCTCTAACTTGGTGGAACGCACAAGTGCAGATCTTAGGGTTGGCAGCTGCTAACGCCACCCCTTGGAATGACTTCAAGGAATTGATTAAACGCGAATATTGCACTCGGGAAGATATTCATAAGTTGGAAGACGAGCTGTATCATTTGAAAATGACTGGGTCAGAAATCGAGGCTTATACCAAGAGGTCGAACGAGTTGGCTGTGCTGTGTCCAACCATGGTGGACCCTCCATACAAGCGTATTGAGTTGTATCTCAAGGGTTTGGCGCCAGAAATTCAGAGCCTTGTGACATCGGCTAATCTTGACAACATTCAGGCTATTCAGCGCCTCGCTCACCGCATCACAGATCAGGCAGTGGATCAGAACAGAGTGCCAAAGCGTATCAGCGCTACTGCTACCGCTACTGCTTCTACTACACTTGCTACTCCCAGTGAAAACAAGAGAAAATGGGATGGGGATTCTAGCAAGGGATCAGCTTCAGTGCAGTCACAAGTTCAGCAACGAAAGACAGACAGTTACCAGAGTCCCAGTCAGCATTCTTCAGGCAGTCACAGGCAGGGGGGATATCGAGGAAACCTTCCAAAGTGTAACACCTGCAACAGACACCACAGTGGCTAGTGTAACAAGGGTCGCTGTCAAAGATGCCTCAAGATGGGTCATGAGGCCAAAGATTGTAGAAGCCCTCGGCCTGCGAACCAGAATCAACAGCAGCCACCAGCACAGCAGAATCAGCAGCAGGGCAACAAAGGGTGTTTTCATTGCGGTGCAGAGGGTCACTTCAAAAGGCACTGCCCTCAGCTGAACAGGAACCAGAACAACAACAACCATAACAACAATCAGGGTAATGGCAACAACAACAATGGTGGGAACAACAACGGCAATGAAGCAAGGGGTCGTGCGTTTGTGTTGGTGCACGGTGATGCCAGAAATGATCCCAACGTCGTTATGGGTAAGTTTCTCCTCGACGATATTTATGTTACTGTTTTGTTTGATTCGGGTGCGGATACGAGTTATATGTCTTTGAAAATGAGTAAATTGTTAAAACGTACACCAACACCCCTAAACACCATACATGTCGTAGAACTAGCAAATGGTAAGAGTGTAGAAGCCACGCATATAGTCAAGGGTTGTAACATCGTTTTAGCGGGTCAGACCTTCTCGATTGATCTTATTCCTATAGTTCTGGGTAGTTTCGACATCGTCATCGGCATGGATTGGTTATCCAAGCAGCAAGCAGAGATCTTATGTAAGGAGAAGATCATTCGTATTCCTCGTGCGGGTAAGGAACCTCTCGAAGTTCAAGGCGACAAGAGTGGTGCTGTGGTTGGCATCATCTCTTTCTTGAAGGCTCAGAAATGTTTACGAAAGGGGCATACTGCCATTTTGGCACTTGTTACTGATGCAGCTTCGAAAGAGAAAAGAATAGAGGATATTCCAGTTGTACGCGAATTTCCTCAAGTGTTTCCTGAAGATTTACCTGGTCTACCGCCTCATCGTCAGGTCGAATTTCAAGTCGAGCTAGCTCCAGGAGTAGCACCTATAGCCCGCGCACCGTACCGTTTGGCTCCAACTGAACTGGAGGAACTGTCTAAGCAACTACAAGAGCTCTTGGATAAGGGCTTTATTCGTCCAAGCTCTTCGCCTTGGGGAGCTCCAGTACTATTCGTGAAAAAGAAGGATGGCACTTTCAGGATGTGCATCGATTACCGCGAACTGAACAAAGTCACAGTGAAGAACCGTTATCCTCTTCCTCGTATAGACGACTTATTCGACCAGTTGCAAGGGTCGAGTTACTATTCCAAGATTGATTTAAGGTCAGGGTATCATCAGCTGAGAGTCCGGGATGAGGAGTCTCCAAGACAGCATTCAGAACTCGCTACGGCCATTACGAGTTTCTAGTCATGCCTTTCGGGCTTACGAACGCGCCGGCAGTATTCATGGATCTTATGAACAGGGTGTGCAAACCTTATCTTGACAAGTTCGTCATTGTCTTCATCGACGACATTCTGATCTACTCCAAGAGTCAGGAGGAACACGAGCAGCACTTACGCCTTATCTTGGAACTTCTTCGAAAAGAGCAACTGTATGCCAAGTTTTCTAAATGCGACTTCTGGCTTCGTGAAGTCCACTTCTTAGGCCATGTGGTGAACAGGGATGGGATTCATGTCGATCCATCCAAGGTAGATTCGATAAGGAACTGGCCTGCACCGCGTACACCAACAGAAATACGCCAATTCTTGGGTTTGGCGGGGTATTACAGGCGATTCATCAAAGACTTTTCGAAGATCGCACAGCCGCTCACTATGTTGACACAGAAAGGTGTTACCTATCGTTGGGGTAATACACAAGAAACTGCCTTTCAGTACCTGAAGGATAGACTATGCAGCGCACCTATTCTCTCATTGCCAGAGGGCACAGATGATTTTGTCGTTTATTGTGACGCATCGATACAGGGGCTTGGTTGTGTATTGATGCAGCGGGATAAAGTTATTGCCTACGCTTCTCGTCAACTCAAGGTTCATGAACGGAACTACACGACGCACGATTTAGAGCTGGGAGCTGTTGTTTTCGCGCTTAAGATATGGCGACACTACCTGTACGGTACCAAGTGCACTATTTACACCGATCACAGGAGTCTCGAGCATATCTTCAAGCAAAAGGAATTGAATATGCGTCAACGACGATGGGTCGAGTTACTTAATGATTACGAATGCGCCATCAAGTACCATCCAGGCAAAGCCAATGTTGTGGCTGACGCTCTCAGTCGAAAAGACACTCTACCTAGACGCGTACGAGCCTTGCAGCTCACTATTCAGTCCAGTCTACCCGCACAGATACGAACTGCTCAGATGGAAGCATTAAAGCCTGAAAACGTCAAACCTGAAGCCTTACGCGGCTCAAGGCAACGAATGGAACAAAAGGAAGACGGCGCCTACTATGTAACGGGGCGTATTTGGGTCCCACTGTATGGCGGTTTACGAGAACTTGTGATGGATGAAGCTCATAAGTCTCGCTATTCGGTACATCCAGGTTCGGATAAGATGTACCACGATCTCAAAACAACATATTGGTGGCCTAGCATGAAGGCCCACATCGCTACTTACGTTGGCAAGTGCTTGACCTGTGCGAGAGTCAAGGTGGAATACCAGAAACCAGCGGGCCTACTTCAACAACCCAGGATACCACAGTGGAAATGGGAAGAAATTTCCATGGATTTTGTTACAGGCCTACCTAAATCTCAGCGTGGGAATGATACCATATGGGTGATCGTGGATCGACTCACCAAGTCTGCACACTTCCTAGCTATAAAGGAAACGGATAAGTTCTCCACTCTCGCAGACATCTATCTCAAAGAAGTTGTTTCAAGGCACGGGGTGCCCACCTCCATCATTTCGGATCGGGATGCACGATTCACTTCAGAACTATGGCAAGCGATGCACAAAGCTTTTGGCTCTCGTCTAGACATGAGTACAGCGTATCACCCTCAGACGGATGGGCAGTCTGAGCGAACGATCCAAACTCTTGAAGACATGCTTCGGGCATGTGTTATCGATTTCGGCAACGGCTGGGAAAAGCATCTCCCGTTGGTGGATTTTCGTATAATAACAGTTATCACACCAGCATACAAGCCGCTCCATTCGAGGCATTGTACGGACGTAAATGCCGGTCACCTCTCTGTTGGGCAGAGGTGGGGGATAGTCAGATCACGGGTCCATAGATTGTAGTGGACGCCACGGAAAAGATTGCACAGATACGACAACGCATGGCGGCAGCACGCGACCGTCAGAAAGCCTACGCGGACAAGCGTAGGAAGCCTTTGGAATTTCGGGTCGGGGACCGGGTTTTATTAAAAGTCTCACCCTGGAAGGGTGTGGCTCGTTTTGGTAAACGAGGCAAGCTCAATCCACGGTATGTTGGACCGTTCGAAATCACGGAAAGAATAGGCAAAGTAGCCTACAGACTAAACCTACCAGCTGAACTCGGTGCAGTTCACAACGTATTTCACGTGTCAAATCTGAAGAAGTGCCTGTCAGATGAGACCCTCATAGTTCCTTTTAAGGAACTCACTATCGACGAGCGGTTGCAGTTCGTCGAGGAGCCAGTTGAAATCACGGACCGGGATGTTAAGGTCCTCAAAAGCAAGAGAATCCCTCTTGTTCGAGTTCGTTGGAACTCCCGACGTGGCCCAGAGTACACCTGGGAACGCGAAGACCAAATGAAAGAAAAGTACCCCCAGTTATTCGGAACCAATGCATCCACTACTGAGGCTGAAGCTACTACTGCGGAATTTCGGGACGAAATTCCAAATCAACGGGGGGATGATGTGACACCCCAGGAAAACCAGTGAACGACATAACTTACCTAGCTTCCTCAGTAACCGCATGCTAAATTTCGGGACGAAATTTCTTTCAAGTTGGGGATAATGTGACAACTCGAATTTCCAAGATTTCTATTTCGCATTTATTGCACGTCTATTGATTGTTTAATTGTTTGCTTGCACAACTAGTTTGCTGTGAAGTTGTAACGTTTTTGATTCAGTTAAGTATATGTGTTGATTATGAAAGATTTGTCAAATGTATGAATGTGGTGGTGAAACTGTGAACTATTTTGAGATGGTGTGCTATTGCAAATTATGATACTTAGGGATGCATAGAGAAATTAGTGAAACTCTAATCATTGTTAACCCTAACCCCTTTTCACTAATCATTTTCACAAAAACCAAAGCACTGTATTCTCTAATCTCCTAGCAATCATCCCCATCATCATTGGCAAGACATTCAACACTTTGATTCTATATTTCTTCTAGGATCATTCAAGGTAATTGTTTATTGATCATCGTAATATTGATTGATTGATTGTTTTCAATTCTAAATTGTATGATTCATGAAAACCCTAGTTCTTCATGTGCTATTCTTTGTTAATTGATTCTGAATTATTGTGAAAGAATGATGATGATTGTGTAATCATTGTTAGATGATTAAGATTCTTGATTTAGATGATTGTTTTGGTCAACTACTGAAGATTGAATTGATTCTGCGTTGATAAAGTATGAAATAGGGTTTCTGATCGCATCAATGTAAATTGTAACTGCTACTTTGATTCTGTAATATGATCTAGGAACTCACGCAGGATTGTTAGTCTGAGTTTGTGAATGTTGTTAGTCCGAGCTTTATGTGTGATATAAGGATCCGAGTATGCTCATTATTTATGTCAGAGTTTTATTATATGGAGCTCATGGTCCGAAGTTTTATTTGAAAACATTTAGTCCGAATATTGATTATAAGAAAAAAAAAGTTCTGAGTTTTATGTGATACAATGAGGATCCGACTTTTATGAGTTAAAATGAATCCGACATTTATAATAAACAAAGTATCCGAATTTTTAAAAGGCTGAAGCCTTGGTCCGAGTTTCATGGGTCATCAAAGTCCGACTTTCTGTTAACAAAGTGGTCCGACTTTTTTTACATGGAGTTATAAGATCGAAGTTTTTTTTAAGGCATGTTGTCCGAGTTTCTCAAGCACTTGGGATGGTCCGATTTTAAACAAGGAATCCCCACTTCCTGTCCGAGGTTTATATGCTTGGTGGTGTCCGAGTTTCAACCCCAAACCCCCACATGTCCGACTTTTGACCCATGTCTCCTGTCCGACCTTTTGAGCCCCCAAAACCCCTCACATGGTCCGAATTCTTAACCCCCACACACTTTGGTCCGAGCTTCATAAGGGGGTGTGATACTGTCCGAGTTTTGGGAGATGGATTGTTGGTCTGATGTGATGTTAACCCTATTATTTGCACGTAATCATGTTCACTATGTAACGTAGTTAATCATGTAAGCATTATCTTTGCTAAGTTGTGAACTCTAATTACTTGTTAACTCTCGTAAGAGAACTAGTGCAGTTAAGTCGATATTCCTGTTACATGTGTTAACGGTGTTAAGTGTTAATCACGATAAGTGTAATAGTTCTGCGAAAACATGTTATCTTGTTAAGCGTGATGATCTTGTTAAACACGACGACCCTGTTAATTGTGCTACTGAATAACCTTGTACGTATTAACCAAGAACACTATCGTATGTGATTCATGATGCTATTTGTCAAACGCTTTGTGATATAGATTACCTACGTATTAATACAAACATGAACTGATTTATTACACGTGCATACAATAGGACTTGACTGATTACTTGTGAGTGCATAACATAGCATACCGAGCAAACCAAGGTGAGTTCACACCCTTACTAAGGCATGGGATTCCCAAGGGCTTGGGAATGGGATTGAAGGAATGAGATTGACTAGATTCGCACATACATTGTTACTAGACTACCATACCATCGTCCTCGGTTGTGCGGGACACATACGTAAAACCTACGTATACTTATACTTACTACTATCCTCGGTTGTGAAGGATACTCACGTAAAACCTACGTGTACTTATACTTACTACTATCCTCGGTTGTGAAGGATACTCACGTAAAACCTACGTGTACTTATACTTACTACTATCCTCGGTTGTGAAGGATACTCACGTAAAACCTACGTGTATTTATACTTACTACTATCCTCGGTTGTGAAGGATACTTATGGTTACGAATAGTCTAGTGGTTATACAACATGGGAAGCCCCCACCAATAGAACGTACTATCGGCCCAGTAGAGCCACATGTTACAAACGAACTTACTATTACGCATTTACTTTCTGTGAACTCGCTCAACTAGTTGTTGATCCTCTGTTACATGCCTTGCAGGTCGTTAGGTTCATGGAGCTTGCACAGGGAGGAGCTGGTCGTTGTGGGCTTGGATCGTGTTTGTCTTGTTAAACACTTATGACATTTGATACCTTATTATGATGGGTTTTATTTATACGCTTCCGCTAAACAGTGATAACTTACTTATGGTTTTGGAACACCTTTTATATGGATTGATTTGGTTTAATGGCAAATACTTTTAATATATATATTGTTCTATATGATTGGTGGCTTGATCCTGGTTAGTCACGCTCCCAAGCGGTGATACTCCGCAGGTGGATTTTGGGGGTGTGACATAAATCGTGCGTCGTGTAGTTCCGTTCATGTACTTTAAGTTGTCGCGAAGCGTAGGCAATAACTTTATCACGCTGCATCAATACACAACCAAGCCCCTGTATCGATGCGTCACAATATACTACAAAATCGTCCGTGCCCTCTGGCAATGAGAGAATAGGCGCGCTGCAAAGCCTATCCTTTAAGTACTGAAAAGTAGTTTCCTGGGAGTCTCCCCAACGGTAGGTGACACCCTTCTGTGTCAGCAATGTAAGTGGTTGTGCGATCTTGGAAAAGTCTTTGATGAATCGTCTGTAGTAACCCGCCAGACCCAAGAATTGGCGTATTTGTGTTGGTGTACGCGGTGCAGGCCAGTTCCTGATCGAATCTATCTTGGATGGATCGACATGAATCCCATCCTTGTTCACCACATGGCCTAGGAAGTGGACTTCACGAAGCCAGAAGTCGCATTTTGAAAACTTGGCGTACAGTTGTTCCTATCGAAGTAGTTTCAAGATAAGGCGTAAGTGCTGCTCGTGTTCCTCCTGACTCTTGGAGTAGATCAGGATGTCGTGGATGAAAACAATGACGAACTTGTCTAGATAGGGTTTGCACACCCTGTTCATAAGATCCATGAAAACTGCAGGCGCGTTCGTAAGCCCAAATGGCATGACTAGAAACTCGTAATGGCCGTAGCGAGTTCTGAATGCTGTCTTGGAGACGTCCTCATCCCGGACTCTCAGCTGATGGTAACCTGACCTCAGATCAATTTTGGAGTAGTGACTCGACCCCTGCAACTGGTCGAATAAGTCGTCAATGCGTGGAAGAGGATAACGGTTCTTCACTGTGACCTTGTTCAGTTCGCGGTAATCGATACACATCCTGAAAGTGCCATCCTTCTTTTTCACGAATAATACTGGAGCTCCCCAAGGCGAAGAGCTTGGACGAATAAAGCCCTTATCCAAGAGCTCTTGTAGTTGCTTTGAAAGTTCTTCCAGTTCAGTTGGAGCTAAGCGATACGGTGCGCGAGCTATAGGTGCTGCTCCTGGAGCTAGCTCGATTTGAAACTCGACCTGGCGATGAGGCGGTAGACCAGGTAAATCTTCAGGAAACACTTGAGGAAATTCGCGTACAACTGGAATATCCTCTATCCTTTTCTCCTTTGTCGATGCATCAGTAGCAAGTGCCAAAATGGCAGTGTGACCCTTTCGTAAACATTTCTGAGCCTTCAAGAAAGAGATGATGCCAACCACAACACCACTCTTGTCGCCTTGAACTTCGAGAGGTTCTTTACCCGAACGAGGAATACGAATGATCTTCTCCTTACATAGGATCTCTGCCTGCTGCTTGGATAACCAATCCATGCCAATGACGATATCAAAACTACCCAGAACTATAGGAATAAGATCGATGGAGAAAGTCTGACCAACGAGGATAAGATTACTGTCACACCCCCAAAATCCACCTGCGGAGTATCACCGCTTGGGAGCGTGACTGACCAGGATCAAGCCACCAATCATATCGAACATGTAATTTATACCAAATATAATAAATGTAAACCAGTCATCCAATATGATAGGTGTTCAAACATAATCATAGTTTTAAAGTATAGCGGAAGCATAAGTACGAAAACCCAAATGTGTAACATAAGTTCAATAAGTTTCAAAACATAATCCATGCTCCACAACGACCCGCTCCTCCCTGTGCAAGCTCCATAAGTATCTAACGACCTGCAAGGCATGTAACAGAGGATCAACAACTAGTTGAGCGAGTTCACAGTTAACAGTTCAGTAATAGTTTAGTGTGAGTAGAAGTATGTTCGTTCGTTTTGTCATGTATCGTATCAGTTTCCATCGCGGCCTCCCAGGCAGGTATGCGAAGATATTAGGGGGATGTTCATCCCGTGTATTCTAGACTAGGTTTACCTGTATCGCGGCCTACCAGGCAGGTGTGCGAAGATTAGTAATTTACAGTTCGCGGCCTTCCAAAGGCAGGTGTGCGAAGTCAGTCATAATATCGCGGCCAACCCTTGGCAGGTGTGCGAAGATCAGTTCAATAAGTGTTACTAGTCTAGTCGTTGTTCAATCAGCGGAGTATGTACCATAGTTCATCAAATCACATCACTACGTTCCAGTATAGATAAGTACCAGTAAATAATCAAATCCCATTCCCACCCTGGGAACCCCATGCCTTGGCTGTGTGAACTCACCTTGGTTTGCTCGGTATGTTATTGCTTCTAGGGTTTATTAATCTCTAAGTCCGTTACACACGACCTAGGATATATTGCACACGACTCGATGTAAGTATGTTACGTTCAATTACGTTTACAACTCTTTGGTGTTCAAACAGTAACATACGGTAATGTATCATGCAGTATCATTCAGTAACACGTATCATCATAATCAGACAGTATCACACAGTCGTATCAGTAGTAAACAGTAGCATGCAGAATCATATAGTTACATTCAGTACAGTACGCTTATATACATATAGAATCATACATCATGTAATCAGTTCATCGTATTCACATAATTCATGCGCGATAGGAAGAACATGTAGTCAACATACTTCACCAAGTTAACAGACAGCTTACCAGACAAATCAGTTGACATAATTTGCACATATCTAACGAAATGCACCAACACAGTTACATTCTACCCAGTTAAACCCCTTAACATGAAATCACAGTTAATATAAAACCATAATATACCAAAACTCGGATAAAAGATGAAGGGGGGGGGGGGCTTCCCTACTTGAAAGTCGGACTAGAGCACATGGAACTAAACTCGGACATGTGGGAGAGGTCACAAGGTCGAACCTCTTGCATTTTCTAAACTCGGCCACCTTTTTATTCATTAAACTCGGACACCACTTGATGGATTAAACTCGGGCCATACATGATTAAGTAAACTCGGACATAGTCCCATACAAGAAACTCGGACCAAGTGGTTTACTCACCAAACTTCGGGCAACATATAACAGGAGTTAAACTCGGTCATGATATGTTATAAAACTCGGGCCTTAGCTACTCTCAACAAGGTCGGATCATGTAACATTAAATAAAAGTCGGACTAAAGTGTTTAAAGTCTAAACTCGGACCAATATTCTTGTCATGAAACTCGGACTAGTGGGGCTCAATAAACTCGGTCCTCATCTTGTCTTAAACTCGGACATCAAGCATGACAAGAACTTCGGACCTATAGCTTCTTATAAACTCGGACAGGGTTACTTTCACAAGAAAACTCAGACATATGTGTTTGTATAAGAAACTCAGACTCAATAACTTATAGAAACTCGGACTTTATTCATGAATCAAAACTCAGACAATCACAATCACGATTGCAACAGTTACGCACACATTCAACAGTTACGTTCTTATAGTTCATATGATCTAGAACCCTAATTCATGTTCTCATAATGCAGAATCAATCGATCATCAATCATTTTGACCAAATCACTTATCTAAATCATCAGGCAATCATCACTCAACAATCAACGCCAATTCCCAATAATCAGAATCCAAAACCACAATCACAGAACATCATATAAAAACTAGGGTTTTCACATAATCAAGAATCAAGAACAACAACAAATCAAATAATCAATTAGGGTTTACTAGTATTACAATGATTAATAAACAATTAATCACAAACAACAATTAAACAATTACCTTGAATGATTCTAGAGAAACAATGATGGTGGTGATGATTGCTAGAGAGCCAAAGGAATGAAAGTACGTGCTTGGATTCTTGTGAGAGGTTTAGTGAATGATTTAGGGTTAAGTATAGTTTAAGTTCACTAATGGCCCTCTACACCCTTAACTAATATATTTTACAATAGTACACCATCTCAAATAGTTTCACAGTTTCACCACCAAGTTTATACATTTGACAAGTTTATCACAATTAACACATAGTCATGCACAATCATACAACACACCTCATTGTATCAAAACATATACAATTCCATAACAACTAATTGTGAAATCAATCGACTAAATAATACAAGAACGTGCAATAAATGCGAAATAGAAATCTTGGAATTTCGAGTTGTCACATTATCCCCAACTTAAAAGAAATTTCGTCCCGAAATTTGGTACGCACTCACTGAGGAAGCTAGATAAGCTGTATTGTTCACTGGTTTTCCCGGGGTGTCACATCATCCCCCCGTTGATTTGGAATTTCGTCCCGAAATTCAGTATTAGTAGCTTCAGCCTCAGTAGTGGATGCATTAGTTCCGAATAACCGGGGATACTTTTCTTTCATTTGGTCTTCGCGTTCCCAGGTGTACTCTGGGCCACGTCGGGAGTTCCAACGAACTCGAACAAGAGGGATTCTCTTGTGTTTAAGGACCTTAACATCCCGGTCCGTGATTTCAACTGGTTCCTCGACGAACTGCAACCGCTCGTCGATAGTGAGTTCCTTAAAAGGAATTATGAGGGTCTCATCTGATAGGCACTTCTTCAGATTCGACACGTGAAAAACATTATGAACTGCCCCGAGTTCAGCCGGTAGGTTCAATCGGTAGGCTACTGGGCCTATTCGTTCTATAATCTCGAATGGTCTGACATATCGCGGATTTAGTTTACCCCGTTTGCCAAAACGTACCACACCCTTCCAGGGTGAGACTTTAAGTAAAACCCGGTCTCCGACCTGAAATTCCAACGGTTTCTTACGCTTATCCGCGTAGACTTTCTGACGGTCGCGTGCTGCCGCCATGCGTTGTCGTATCTGTGCAATCTTTTCTGTGGCGTCCACTACAATCTCTGGACCCGTGATCTGACTATCCCCCACCTCTGCCCAACAGAGAGGTGACCGGCATTTACGTCCGTACAATGCCTCGAATGGAGCGGCTTGTATGCTGGTGTGATAACTATTATTGTACGAAAACTCCACTAATGGGAGATGCTTTTCCCAGCCGTTGCCGAAATCGATAACACACGCTCGAAGTATGTCTTCTAGAGTTTGAATCGTGCGCTCAGACTGCCCATCCGTCTGAGGATGATACGCTGTGCCCATGTCTAATCGTGAGCCGAAAGATTTGTGCATCGCTTGCCATAGTTCTGACGTGAATCGTGCATCCCGATCCGAATTGATAGAGGTTGGCACTCCGTGCCTCGAAACAACTTCTTTCAAGTAAATGTCTGCTAAGGTAGAAAACTTATCCGTTTCTTTGATAGCCAAGAAGTGGGCAGACTTTGTGAGTCGATCAACGATCACCCAAATAGTGTCATTCCCGCGCTGGGATCTAGGTAGGCCAGTAACAAAATCCATGGAAATTTGCTCCCATTTCCATTGTGGTATTTCCGGTTGCTGAAGTAGGCCTGATGGTTTCTGATACTCGACTTTAACCCTTGCACAAGTCAAACACTTGCCGACGTAAGTTGCGATAAGAGCTTTCATGTTTGGCCACCAATACGTTGTTCTGATATCGTGGTACATTTTATCCGACCCTGGATGTACCGAGTAGCGAGACTTGTGCGCTTCATCCATCACAAGTTCGCGTAAACCGCCATAAAGTGGGACCCAAATACGCCCCGTTACATAGTAGGCGCCGTCTTCCTTTTGTTCCATTCGTTGCCTTGAACCGCGTAAGGCTTCAGCCATGACGTTCTTGGGTTTTAATGCTTCTATCTGAGCAGCTCGTATCTGTGCAGGAAGACTGGACTGAATAGTAAGCTGTAGCGCTCGCACGCGCTTAGGTAGAGTGTCTTTCCGACTGAGGGCGTCGGCCACAACATTGGCCTTGCCTGGATGATACTTGATGGCGCATTCGTAGTCGTTCAGAAGTTCAACCCATCTCCGTTGACGCATGTTCAAATCCTTTTGCTTAAGAATATGCTCGAGACTCCTGTGATCGGTGTAAATCGTGCACTTGGTACCGTACAGGTAGTGTCGCCATATCTTAAGCGCAAAAACAACAGCTCCCAGCTCTAAATCGTGCGTCGTGTAGTTCCGTTCATGAATCTTGAGTTGTCGCGAAGCGTAAGCAATAACCTTATCCCGTTGCATCAATACACAACCAAGACCCTGTATCGATGCGTCACAATAAACCACGAAGTCATCTGTGCCCCCCGGCAATGAGAGAATATGTGCACTGCAAAGCCTATCCTTTATGTATTGAAAAGCGGTCTCTTGGGAATCTCCCCAACGGTAGGTGACACCCTTCTGTGTCAGCGTAGTAAGCGGCTGCGCGATCTTCGAAAAGTCTTTAATGAATCGTCTGTAGTACCCCGCCAAACCCAAGAATTGGCGTATTTCCGTCGGTGTACGCTGTGCAGGCCAGTTCTTGATCGAATCCACCTTGGATGGATCAACATGAATTCCATCCCTGTTCACCACATGGCCTAAGAAGTGGACTTCACGAAGCCAGAAGTCGCATTTTGAAAATTTGGCGTACAGTTGCTCCTTTCGAAGGAGTTCCAAGATAAGACGTAAGTGCTGCTCGTGCTCCTCCGGACTCTTGGAGTAGATTCAGAATGTCTTCGATGGAGATAATAACGAACTTGTCAAGATAGGGTTTGCACACCCTGTTCATAAGGTCCATAAATACGGCAGGTGCGCTCAATAATATCAAACCATCCATCATATCAAACATAAAATATAACAGTTAAAATAATTCATAAAACCCAATGCAATTGATGTTCAAACCAAACTTTGTTTGAGTAGCGGAAACATAATAATGAAAACCCAAAATAAGTTAGAAGCTCAAATATCGTTCATTGCGTCTCCTCGTCCTAACATGAAAACTCGACCTCTTGCCTCGTTGCCATTGTTGTTGTTGTTTCCCCCGTTGTTGTTGTTGTTCCCGTTGCCCTGGTTATTGTCGTGGTTCTGATTCTGGTTCAATTGAGGACAATCGCGTTTGTAATGACCTTCTGCCCCACACTGGAAACATCCCCGGTTTCCACGCTGTGGTTGTTGCTGTTGGTTCTGTGGAGCTGGCGGTGGGAGTTGCTGGTTCTGATTTGCTGGCCGAGAGCTTCTACAATCCTTAGCCTCATGACCCATCTTGAGGCATCTTTGACAACGTTCCCTGCGACATCTTCCGCTGTAGTGTCTGTTGCACTTATTACACAGTGGGTGAATTCCCCGATATCCACCCAGCCCCTGACTGCCAGATGATTGCTGACTCGAATTCTGGTAGTCATTTGTCTTGCACTGCTGAGACTGAACAGAAACTGATCCCTTGCTGGAATCTCCCTCCCATTTCCTCTTGTTGTCACTGGGAGTAGCAGAAGTGGTGACAGCAGCAGTGGTAGCCTTGACACGTTTTGGCAGTCTGTTCTGATCCACTGCCTGGTCTGTAATACGATGAGCAAGGCGCTGAATAGCCTGGATATTATCAAGATTAGCCGATGTCACATGGCTCTGGATCTCTGGCGCTAACCCCTTGAGATACAACTCAATACGCTTGTATGGAGGGTCCACCATAGTTGGACACAACACAGCCAACTCGTTCGACCTCTTGGTATAAGCCTCGATTTCTGACCCAGTCATTTTCAAGTGATACAGTTCATCTTCCAGCTTGTGAATATCTTCACGCGTGCAATATTCCCTTTTGATAAGTTCCTTAAAATCGTTCCAGGGCGTGGCGTTAGCAGCTGCCAACCCTAAGATCTGTACTTGCGCGTTCCACCAAGTCAACGCGATTCCTTCCAACGTGCCAGTGGCGTACTTGACCCTGCGAGCCTCAGGGCATTCACACATTTCGAACACAGATTCTAGCTTCTCGAACCAATGGAGGAGTCCCACTGCCCCCTCGGTGCCACTGAATGAGCTTGGACGACAGTCCATGAAGTTCTTGAAAGTGCAGACGGGCTGCTGCGCGTGTTGACCTATTGTGTACGAATAGGACAAGGTTAAATACGAGTGTTAATGTAGGATCTAAGGATCCTAGTGTGAGTCTATACTGCAGGGTATACTACCTGCTTGAGCAGCTGCAAGTGCCGCAACAACTTGAGCTTGAACGAGAGCCTCTAGCTGGGCTTGAGTTATGTTAATTCGTCCGGCCATTGATCTTCACACCAAAGGCAACATAAGTGAGAAAGGTTCGCGAATAGTGCGATGACAGAAGAGTGTAAGCACATAGGTGTTCTCAAGCAATAACAAGTAGTGAGCAAAGTAATGTAAGCATAGTACGAGCAAAGTTCTATGCAGTTCTAGCAAGCGGGTAATAAACATAAACCTTATTACCTAGTATGTCGAGTCTTGCACGTGGAGCGAAGCGTCGTTGTGGATCGTTGAGAGCACTGTTCTGGTTATAGTCTGGTTTTAATAAAAACGTTTTCCCCATATTAAAACCAAGTTCTCTATAACCAATGGCTCTGATACCAATCTGTCACACCCCCAAAATCCACCTGCGGAGTATCACCGCTTGGGAGCGTGACTGACCAGGATCAAGCCACCAATCATATCGAACATGTAATTTATACCAAATATAATAAATGTAAACCAGTCATCCAATATGATAGGTGTTCAAACATAATCATAGTTTTAAAGTATAGCGGAAGCATAAGTACGAAAACCCAAATGTGTAACATAAGTTCAATAAGTTTCAAAACATAATCCATGCTCCACAACGACCCGCTCCTCCCTGTGCAAGCTCCATAAGTATCTAACGACCTGCAAGGCATGTAACAGAGGATCAACAACTAGTTGAGCGAGTTCACAGTTAACAGTTCAGTAATAGTTTAGTGTGAGTAGAAGTATGTTCGTTCGTTTTGTCATGTATCGTATCAGTTTCCATCGCGGCCTCCCAGGCAGGTATGCGAAGATATTAGGGGGATGTTCATCCCGTGTATTCTAGACTAGGTTTACCTGTATCGCGGCCTACCAGGCAGGTGTGCGAAGATTAGTAATTTACAGTTCGCGGCCTTCCAAAGGCAGGTGTGCGAAGTCAGTCATAATATCGCGGCCAACCCTTGGCAGGTGTGCGAAGATCAGTTCAATAAGTGTTACTAGTCTAGTCGTTGTTCAATCAGCGGAGTATGTACCATAGTTCATCAAATCACATCACTACGTTCCAGTATAGATAAGTACCAGTAAATAATCAAATCCCATTCCCACCCTGGGAACCCCATGCCTTGGCTGTGTGAACTCACCTTGGTTTGCTCGGTATGTTATTGCTTCTAGGGTTTATTAATCTCTAAGTCCGTTACACACGACCTAGGATATATTGCACACGACTCGATGTAAGTATGTTACGTTCAATTACGTTTACAACTCTTTGGTGTTCAAACAGTAACATACGGTAACGTATCATGCAGTATCATTCAGTAACACGTATCATCATAATCAGACAGTATCACACAGTCGTATCAGTAGTAAACAGTAGCATGCAGAATCATATAGTTACATTCAGTACAGTACGCTTATATACATATAGAATCATACATCATGTAATCAGTTCATCGTATTCACATAATTCATGCGCGATAGGAAGAACATGTAGTCAACATACTTCACCAAGTTAACAGACAGCTTACCAGACAAATCAGTTGACATAATTTGCACATATCTAACGAAATGCACCAACACAGTTACATTCTACCCAGTTAAACCCCTTAACATGAAATCACAGTTAATATAAAACCATAATATACCAAAACTCGGATAAAAGATGAAGGGGGGGGGGCTTCCCTACTTGAAAGTCGGACTAGAGCACATGGAACTAAACTCGGACATGTAGGAGAGGTCACAAGGTCGAACCTCTTGCATTTTCTAAACTCGGCCACCTTTTTATTCATTAAACTCGGACACCACTTGATGGATTAAACTCGGGCCATACATGATTAAGTAAACTCGGACATAGTCCCATACAAGAAACTCGGACCAAGTGGTTTACTCACCAAACTTCGGGCAACATATAACAGGAGTTAAACTCGGTCATGATATGTTATAAAACTCGGGCCTTAGCTACTCTCAACAAGGTCGGATCATGTAACATTAAATAAAAGTCGGACTAAAGTGTTTAAAGTCTAAACTCGGACCAATATTCTTGTCATGAAACTCGGACTAGTGGGGCTCAATAAACTCGGTCCTCATCTTGTCTTAAACTCGGACATCAAGCATGACAAGAACTTCGGACCTATAGCTTCTTATAAACTCGGACAGGGTTACTTTCACAAGAAAACTCAGACATATGTGTTTGTATAAGAAACTCAGACTCAATAACTTATAGAAACTCGGACTTTATTCATGAATCAAAACTCAGACAATCACAATCACGATTGCAACAGTTACGCACACATTCACCAGTTACGTTCTTATAGTTCATATGATCTAGAACCCTAATTCATGTTCTCATAATGCAGAATCAATCGATCATCAATCATTTTGACCAAATCACTTATCTAAATCATCAGGCAATCATCACTCAACAATCAACGCCAGTTCCCAATAATCAGAATCCAAAACCACAATCACAGAACATCATATAAAAACTAGGGTTTTCACATAATCAAGAATCAAGAACAACAACAAATCAAATAATCAATTAGGGTTTACAAGTATTACAATGATTAATAAACAATTAATCACAAACAACAATTAAACAATTACCTTGAATGATTCTAGAGAAACAATGATGGTGGTGATGATTGCTAGAGAGCCAAAGGAATGAAAGTACGTGCTTGGATTCTTGTGAGAGGTTTAGTGAATGATTTAGGGTTAAGTATTGTGACAACCCGAATTCTCACGGTTAGTTTCGTTTAACTTCGCGATCATAAATCCTCATTAATTCCTCATTATTTTTCCTTCATTGTGTCGCGCTTGAATTAGACTCGTTAAATGTGGTATGTGCGAGGAGTGATTGTTCTGGACCGCAAGTAATGTGGGCCACGTCTTCCCAAAGCCCAAAGGCCAAATGGGCCCAACAACCCAACCTTTATAGTGGCAGCCTTACCATTAATTTTTCGGCAGCCCACTTAACGTATATATATCGTATGTATTGTTACTTGGGCTTGAGCCCATGATCGGCTAAATGATCACCGCCCCCCAAAATAATATCCTATATGAATACGTATTGTTATCATTATAAAACTCAAACAAACTTTATACCTCCCAAGACGCCAGGCGTGCGGCCGTAGCAGATCCCCTCCTTCGAAAACATTAGCTTGTTGAGCAAGTTTGTGGGTTAGTGTGTTTATTCGATACTTGTGGTTATGTGTATTGTATGTTGAATCTTGAATGTAAGAATGATTATTATATGTTCTTGCATGTTTAATATGTTTAGGATTTATGTCATATGTGTGGATTGATATGTGCATGATGTTATACGTGTTATTATTTGCATGAGTAGGGCCATGAGATGAATTACATATTGATGTATGATTGGAGAAAATGGGCGGCAATTAGTGTGGGTGAATATAGGCTGCACATGGCTAACACCTATCTATTTTGGTTGAATCAATAATCGGTGGTCAAATATGTATCAAGTAATATTTGATTTAATTAAGGGCTGTGTTGTCATGCAATATATGGACCGAACAACGGCCCAATGGGGCGGCTGGGTTAACTCAAGTGGAACAACATGACTTTATCAAATCCTTGCACTGTTCGAAGTTGATGATGTTATTTGTGCATAAACTTGTTAATTGTTATCACATAATTCACATGAAGCAAATAGAAAGCCATGTGGCAGCTTTATGATCGGCCACTTTTTGATCGGTCCAATCAGATTCAGTTGGTAGTCAAAACATGTTTGTATTGTAAGGTCCAATAATATGTGAATGAGGGTTTGACTAATATGTAAGGGGGGCGGCCATGTGTAATCAATTAGTAAAGGACCCATTCTTAATATATCGGCTACTGTGTGTTATGATATGCATGTGACTTTTGTTATGTTGAGTTGAGTGGCTGAGGTGTTGATTGTTTAGTGGGCCGAGCATTAGGTCCAATGGGGCGGTTAGTGTGTTGATGGAACTTTCATATTAATAATTATTAATTATGTATAGTAAATGGGATTTAATGTGTTGGGTTCGGATTTATATATATTAGGCCGAGAGGGTATAGGGACCATAATCATAAGTTGGATTTTATAGATAATGTGTGTTGAATGTGTGACCCAAACTCCCTAGTGCCATTCTGTTATGTGAATAAGTTATGATGTGCCATAATGCTAAAGGTAATTGTGAACTAAACCACTTGTGATATAGTTTGATATGAACTTGTATTGTCTTGCTATGATCTGTGTAATTGCATAAGTGTTGTTAACTGTAACCTGTATGATAAATACAAAGAACACATATGTTACGTGTACATGAATTTGACTAACTCTAGTAAACACGATAGGGTTTGATTGATTAACTGGAATACGTGAATAATCATACCGAGCACTCTAAGGTGAGTTCATTGCATTTTCTCAAGCATGCGTCCCGGTGGTTTGGGACAACTGGTAAACATTTGGAAGGGAAACATTGGGTAAATAACTTAATCGGTTTTGGTTATTGCCTGGAGGGCAATGGGGGTGATTAGTTGATAGCGCTATTAGGTGGGAAACCTCACACCGGGCCGTAAGGACGGGCGTGAACTAATTATCTGGGTATGGCTATGGTTGTTAGAGGCACACTCCTCGGATACATATGGGCACTCTCCCTAGGGTATCTAACGAAGGCAACATAGCAATCGGTCGTTAAGGGGTACCCACTCCCCGGATACATATGGGCACATTCCCTAGGGTATCTAACATGAGCAACATCGTAACACAACATTAAATCGCATTAACATACATATGGTAACATAACTTGTTAACAAAACCTTGAACTCACCAGCGTAGTCTGACACACTTGTTTACATGCTTGTAGGTAATTACTGAAGGAACTTGGGAACTTGCTGTCTGATGCTGCTAGAGTGGTTATGGTCATGATAAACATTTATATTGATTGGGTTTCGACACATTTATACATTTATACTTTTATGCTTCCGCTCAATACTTTGGTTTTGGTTAAACTTTTCAAACGTTATATTTATTTCAATTGGGTATTTCAATACATTATGACTTGTGTTTGATATGATTGGTGGCTCTTTGTTGGATCGTTGCACCTCCAATAGGGACATACCCTAGGTGGTAATTTGGGGGTGTGACAGTTTGGTATCAGAGCCACTGGTTATAGAGAACTCGGTTTTAAAATGTTTTCATAAAACCAGACTATAACCGAATTGATCCAAACGATGACCATGACACTCAGCTCCAGACTGCAAGGTTCGTTTCTCATTTACTATTGCATAGTATATCTAGTGTACACTTATGTATAACATTACACGTGAATGCACACTTGGCACAACAGCATGAGCCCTTACATTACCAACCCCTGTTTTGTGAACTGCTAGTGTGACACTTCCCTTCGACTATTGCGATTCTTGATCCCATAAAACCCCTCGCTTGCTATTTGAATGCGGGGAACCTTTTAGCGCAAGTTAAGAGGCACTGAGATAAGCATGCAAATCGCCTTATTATTATGGGTGCACACATAATAATAGCGCGAGGTGCATGCAAATCCCAGTGAGGCTTAATGAGCGTGAGAAGGGTCTGCCCTATTGTGTGTAAACTTGGTAGTTTGTAGATTTCAATGTGATACTCGACTTTTACCTCATTTCGATTGGAGTTATGTGCCTCAGGGTTCAGTCGTCAGTTAGGACTGACTCCCACCTTTGTTGTAAATAAGCATGTAGTAGAATTAACTGATAGTAAATCGATAGAAGCTTCTCATGTTCTTTTTGGTTGTAAACTTGACCTCGTGGGTCAAGTG
Organism: Helianthus annuus; assembly: GCF_002127325.2. NCBI lineage: Eukaryota > Viridiplantae > Streptophyta > Magnoliopsida > Asterales > Asteraceae > Helianthus > Helianthus annuus. The sequence goes on along the minus strand of NC_035439.2, from coordinate 49,305,314 downwards.
TTCGATATTGACCTACTTCCCAATACTCTTGTAAGTTTTGACATGGTCGTTGACATGGACTTGGTTTTTTTTTGGGTAAAGGGTTACCCCGGTGATTCTATTAAAACAATCCCAAATAAGTACAAGTAGTGAGGATGAGTTCCACACTAGTTCATATACAGGACATGCCCCATATATGTTAGCCAAGCAAAAACAAAACCATAAATCCTATGACACCACATAACCTAGTCTACTACACATTATGGAAAAAACATCTAGTAGACACGACAAACAAAACAGAGCAAGAGATTATCCTCCATCATCAAAAATAAAACTGCCACAGACCAGCAGCCCCTTGACACGAACCAACAACACTCTATCCATTGAAGAACTTCGTGGACGAGGTGCTTGCCCCTGCCTTCGACATCCCGGAAGTCATAAATTCATTAGTCTCGTTATAAGTACCAATAACCTCCTCGTCATCCGAAACCTGCTGGTCATGTTGAAATTCACCATTTTTACCCACATTCTTACCCCTATCCGAAAGAACATCAAACGGGTTGTGCGTCTTGACACTAGATGTCGGACCCGAGGTAGAAGCCCCACCACTCGGCTTGGAACCAATCGGACGGTATTCAAATTTTTGCTTCTGCTTATTCACAGGAAAACCTGATTTCCTAGCCGCTTTTTTGCGCTCCACATCCGTAAAACCCTCTTTGTCTACAACCGGCTGCTTCATTTGTTTTCGGGTATTGCTCCCCCTTGTTTGTTCTGACCAGAAACCGGCTCCTTAGGAGCCCTCCTAGGCTGTCTCGGGCAACAATCATCAGAATGACCAAACACCTTACAATGTGCACACCTAAGAGGACTCCATTCATATTCTACCGACAAAGTCACTTTACAAAATCCTTCCCCTTCCAACTCTGGAACTGCAATAACTATCTCCTCCTTAAACCCATTTTCAGCTGAAATTTCTACTAACGCTCTCGCGTAACTACTCCTTCCCCAATTTTCCGTGCACATGGATGAAGTATACGTGTCCAACATCTTAGGCTCACCAATAGCCGTAGCAATCATACTCAATCCATCCTCCGTATACGCAGCAATCGGAACATTATGGATTTTAACCCACACTTGCAACTTCTTTACTTCCTTCTTTTCTAACTTAGAAGTAGGAGACCAAATATGCAAAAACATAGGCTGAGATCGGATAATCCAAGGTCCCTCTTTAAGAACATTCAACATACCAGCTTCATCCGCGAACTGAAAGAAAAAGAACCCATTAGCATTCATCATTGATTTCTGTAATCCATATCTCTTCCACTGGTTCTTCACGAAATATTCCACAACCGGATATGCAACTCTGTCCCCCAGGAAGTAACCATACAGAGTGTTTGCTAATTTTACTTGAACAGCTCTAACCGACTCCCGAGAAAGAACCACATCACAACCCTCATGCGTAACAGGGCTAACAAGAGATCTGAAATTTACCTTCACCTTCTCCGTAGTATTGTTAACAACTTTAGCAAACGATAATGGTACCGGTTCCGTCATCGCTGAAGTATGCGAATTCCCGTGACCTGCCAATGCAGCACCATTGGATTCTAATTTTTGCGCATATAACTTAGTAGCTTGCTTAATCCCTTCCCAATCAGAAACCCTCGTTGCTGACCGCAAGTTTTCAGCTTCAATAGGAACTGAACTCTTTTCCAATTCATCAATTATGTTAAACCTTGCTGCAATTTCTGCAAACGATGCCCTCGGTGTCGCATGAAGACCCTGTTGTTTTCCACCAGAACCACTAACATCATCCATCCCGAAGTTGGCAGACCCTATCAGCCGAAACCCTACTTCAATGTGATGGACGAAATCAAAATCTGTGATTAAACCCTAGCAGCCGTCAAGGGTAGAATCGAACAACAAATGAAACACAATCACAATCGGAAAATCAGATGACCGATTAGAGTGCTTCTGCCAAACCAAAACCCCAACTTCAAGTGCCGATGAATTAAGGATAGCCGAACCCTAATTCGCAGCCGCCAAACCCCTTCAACGAACAGCAAAACAACCCTAATACTGAGTGATTAAGCAAAATCGGACAGCAGCTGGATGCCCACAATCGCCGTAACTAACAATGAAAAGCAAACCGAAATCAAAAGCAATAACCTGATCAGATTAAGAACACGCGAACAGCAACACTAGTGACGAAACCCTAAGCCGATCCTTCAATCACTGATTCGGTTTGACATGGACTTGGTTATCTATGTATCAAGCAGAAATCCTCTGCAAAAAGAAAATCGTGCGTTCCCTCTCCCCAGTGGGGAATCCTTATCCGTTTAAGATCATCGTAGTGGTGCCGTTGTTGGCATTGTCACAGTCGTGAAAGCCCAGAAGTGTCTACGGAAGGGCTACTCTGCTATACTAAGCTCTTGTCACCGATTCGCCACTTTAAGAAAGGAAGATCGAGTATTTTCCAGTTATTCGTGAATTTCCTGACGTGTCTTCTGAAGAGTTACCTGGTTTACTTCCACATCGTTAGGTGGAATTTCAGAATAGACCTTATGCTAATCTTGATTTCCTTCTGGGGTACAGCAATCCCTTGGATTCGCTGGATACTATCACAGCTTCATCATAGGATTTTCGAAGGGTTCGCAACTTCAACCTCCTTAGCACAGCCGGGAGCTGTGAATCCTTAGGAAAACAAAGTCGCGGAACGTCTTTTCAGCTTTTGAAACCCAACCCTACAACACGCGGAGCATCACTTCTATCCGAGAGTACCGATGATCCAGCGATATACCATGATGGCTTAATTCAGAGTCCCAGTTACACGCCGATGCAACACGAGAGAGTGATGAATTGCATAATGGTGTTACGGAGAGGAACTGCACGACCTACAACCTCCGGTGGAAACCGTGGTCATTGGATTTAAGTGGGAGGCATTACTTGGACGGTACCGAATGCACCAATTAGACCGATCACAAGGGCCTTCAGTGCACCCTTGTTTCAATAGAGCTACCCATGTGAAGGCATCGCTAGAATGGAACTTCCGAACGAACACGGGATTAGGAGAACTATACCCACGCATCCCTGTAGACGAACCTTATCACTTTCACTTGTCATCGCCGTTAGAAGTGAAGCAGTCACAGTTACACGCGTATGTCGTTTTGCAACACTAAACTTTACCCACCAAACTCTGTTTTGGACAAATGATACACTCGCGCGACCGCAATGTGACGAACCTCCCTGTTGTGCCATGCCGCCATGCACCACTACTGGAAATTACTTCTAGACAACAAATTTGCTGGCCAAATCCTTCGGATGTTTAATGGACCCCTGTTCCGCTCGATTCTTTGTACGAACCTCATTAATTCCCTGTTTCTTTGATTGGCAACTGATATAACAAAACACTAACCACCATACCATGATTTCCACCGATCACAAGATTAGCCCCCAGGCGTTGTAAAGTATCTATAGATCGAGTTCGTCGGAACTCACTTCAAGCCATTGTTTTAGATCAATTTTCGGGACGGAAATTCCTTCAAGTTGGGGATGATGTCACAACTAAGCAGAACCCGCAACAATCCTGATTTCTCACTTCGTTTCTCTCACACTTGACGCTTGCCAATTTCGGGACGAAATTTCTTTCAAGTTGGGGATGATGTGACAACCCGAATTCTCACGGTTAGTTTCGTTTAACTTCGCGATCATAAATCCTCATTAATTCCTCATTATTTTTCCTTCATTGTGTCGCGCTTGAATTAGACTCGTTAAATGTGGTATGTGCGAGGAGTGATTGTTCTGGACCGCAAGTAATGTGGGCCACGTCTTCCCAAAGCCCAAAGGCCAAATGGGCCCAACAACCCAACCTTTATAGTGGCAGCCTTACCATTAATTTTTCGGCAGCCCACTTAACGTATATATATCGTATGTATTGTTACTTGGGCTTGAGCCCATGATCGGCTAAATGATCACCGCCCCCCAAAATAATATCCTATATGAATACGTATTGTTATCATTATAAAACTCAAACAAACTTTATACCTCCCAAGACGCCAGGCGTGCGGCCGTAGCAGATCCCCTCCTTCGAAAACATCAGCTTGTTGAGCAAGTTTGTGGGTTAGTGTGTTTATTCGATACTTGTGGTTATGTGTATTGTATGTTGAATCTTGAATGTAAGAATGATTATTATATGTTCTTGCATGTTTAATATGTTTAGGATTTATGTCATATGTGTGGATTGATATGTGCATGATGTTATACGTGTTATTATTTGCATGAGTAGGGCCATGAGATGAATTACATATTGATGTATGATTGGAGAAAATGGGCGGCAATTAGTGTGGGTGAATATAGGCTGCACATGGCTAACACCTATCTATTTTGGTTGAATCAATAATCGGTGGTCAAATATGTATCAAGTAATATTTGATTTAATTAAGGGCTGTGTTGTCATGCAATATATGGACCGAACAACGGCCCAATGGGGCGGCTGGGTTAACTCAAGTGGAACAACATGACTTTATCAAATCCTTGCACTGTTCGAAGTTGATGATGTTATTTGTGCATAAACTTGTTAATTGTTATCACATAATTCACATGAAGCAAGTAGAAAGCCATGTGGCAGCTTTATGATCGGCCACTTTTTGATCGGTCCAATCAGATTCAGTTGGTAGTCAAAACATGTTTGTATTGTAAGGTCCAATAATATGTGAATGAGGGTTTGACTAATATGTAAGGGGGGCGGCCATGTGTAATCAATTAGTAAAGGACCCATTCTTAATATATCGGCTACTGTGTGTTATGATATGCATGTGACTTTTGTTATGTTGAGTTGAGTGGCTGAGGTGTTGATTGTTTAGTGGGCCGAGCATTAGGTCCAATGGGGCGGTTAGTGTGTTGATGGAACTTTCATATTAATAATTATTAATTATGTATAGTAAATGGGATTTAATGTGTTGGGTTCGGATTTATATATATTAGGCCGAGAGGGTATAGGGACCATAATCATAAGTTGGATTTTATAGATAATGTGTGTTGAATGTGTGACCCAAACTCCCTAGTGCCATTCTGTTATGTGAATAAGTTATGATGTGCCATAATGCTAAAGGTAATTGTGAACTAAACCACTTGTGATATAGTTTGATATGAACTTGTATTGTCAGACTCAACTGCTTGCTATGATCTGTGTAATTGCATAAGTGTTGTTAACTGTAACCTGTATGATAAATACAAAGAACACATATGTTACGTGTACATGAATTTGACTAACTCTAGTAAACACGATAGGGTTTGATTGATTAACTGGAATACGTGAATAATCATACCGAGCACTCTAAGGTGAGTTCATTGCATTTTCTCAAGCATGCGTCCCGGTGGTTTGGGACAACTGGTAAACATTTGGAAGGGAAACATTAGGTAAATAACTTAATCGGTTTTGGTTATTGCCTGGAGGGCAATGGGGGTGATTAGTTGATAGCGCTATTAGGTGGGAAACCTCACACCGGGCCGTAAGGACGGGCGTGAACTAATTATCTGGGTATGGCTATGGTTGTTAGAGGCACACTCCTCGGATACATATGGGCACTCTCCCTAGGGTATCTAACGAAGGCAACATAGCAATCGGTCGTTAAGGGGTACCCACTCCTCGGATACATATGGGCACATTCCCTAGGGTATCTAACATGAGCAACATCGTAACACAACATTAAATCGCATTAACATACATATGGTAACATAACTTGTTAACAAAACCTTGAACTCACCAGCGTAGTCTGACACACTTGTTTACATGCTTGTAGGTAATTACTGAAGGAACTTGGGAACTTGCTGTCTGATGCTGCTAGAGTGGTTATGGTCATGATAAACATTTATATTGATTGGGTTTCGACACATTTATACATTTATACTTTTATGCTTCCGCTCAATACTTTGGTTTTGGTTAAACTTTTCAAACGTTATATTTATTTCAATTGGGTATTTCAATACATTATGACTTGTGTTTGATATGATTGGTGGCTCTTTGTTGGATCGTTGCACCTCCAATAGGGACATACCCTAGGTGGTAATTTGGGGGTGTGACAGTTTGGTATCAGAGCCACTGGTTATAGAGAACTCGGTTTTAAAATGTTTTCATAAAACCAGACTATAACCGAATTGATCCAAACGATGACCATGACACTCAGCTCCAGACTGCAAGGTTCGTTTCTCATTTACTATTGCATAGTATATCTAGTGTACACTTATGTATAACATTACACGTGAATGCACACTTGGCACAACAGCATGAGCCCTTACATTACCAACCCCTATTATGTGAACTGCTAGTGTGACACTTCCCTTCGACTATTGCGATTCTTGATCCCATAAAACCCCTCGCTTGCTATTTGAATGCGGGGAACCTTTTAGCGCAAGTTATGAGGCACTGAGATAAGCATGCAAATCGCCTTATTATTATGGGTGCACACATAATAATAGCGCGAGGTGCATGCAAATCCCAGTGAGGCTTAATGAGCGTGAGAAGGGTCTGCCCTATTGTGTGTAAACTTGGTAGTTTGTAGATTTCAATGTGATACTCGACTTTTACCTCATTTCGATTGGAGTTATGTGCCTCAGGGTTCAGTCGTCAGTTAGGACTGACTCACACCTTTGTTGTAAATAAGCATGTAGTAGAATTAACTGATAGTAAATCGATAGAAGCTTCTCATGTTCTTTTTGGTTGTAAACTTGACCTCGTGGGTCAAGTGTTCGATATTGACCTACTTCCCAATACTCTTGTAAGTTTTGACATGGTCGTTGACATGGACTTGGTTATCTATGTATCAAGCAGAAATCCTCTGCAAAAAGAAAATCGTGCGTTCCCTCTCCCCAGTGGGGAATCCTTATCCGTTTAAGATCATCGTAGTGGTGCCGTTGTTGGCATTGTCACAGTCGTGAAAGCCCAGAAGTGTCTACGGAAGGGCTACTCTGCTATACTAAGCTCTTGTCACCGATTCGCCACTTTAAGAAAGGAAGATCGAGTATTTTCCAGTTATTCGTGAATTTCCTGACGTGTCTTCTGAAGAGTTACCTGGTTTACTTCCACATCGTTAGGTGGAATTTCAGAATAGACCTTATGCTAATCTTGATTTCCTTCTGGGGTACAGCAATCCCTTGGATTCGCTGGATACTATCACAGCTTCATCATAGGATTTTCGAAGGGTTCGCAACTTCAACCTCCTTAGCACAGCCGGGAGCTGTGAATCCTTAGGAAAACAAAGTCGCGGAACGTCTTTTCAGCTTTTGAAACCCAACCCTACAACACGCGGAGCATCACTTCTATCCGAGAGTACCGATGATCCAGCGATATACCATGATGGCTTAATTCAGAGTCCCAGTTACACGCCGATGCAACACGAGAGAGTGATGAATTGCGTAATGGTGTTACGGAGAGGAACTGCACGACCTACAACCTCCGGTGGAAACCGTGGTCATTGGATTTAAGTGGGAGGCATTACTTGGACGGTACCGAATGCACCAATTAGACCGATCACAAGGGCCTTCAGTGCACCCTTGTTTCAATAGAGCTACCCATGTGAAGGCATCGCTAGAATGGAACTTCCGAACGAACACGGGATTAGGAGAACTATACCCACGCATCCCTGTAGACGAACCTTATCACTTTCACTTGTCATCGCCGTTAGAAGTGAAGCAGTCACAGTTACACGCGTATGTCGTTTTGCAACACTAACCTTTACCCACCAAACTCTGTTTTGGACAAATGATACACTCGCGCGACCGCAATGTGACGAACCTCCCTGTTGTGCCATGCCGCCATGCACCACTACTGGAAATTACTTCTAGACAACAAATTTGCTGGCCAAATCCTTCGGATGTTTAATGGACCCCTGTTCCGCTCGATTCTTTGTACGAACCTCATTAATTCCCTGTTTCTTTGATTGGCAACTGATATAACAAAACACTAACCACCATACCATGATTTCCACCGATCACAAGATTAGCCCCCAGGCGTTGTAAAGTATCTATAGATCGAGTTCGTCGGAACTCACTTCAAGCCATTGTTTTAGATCAATTTTCGGGACGAAAATTCCTTCAAGTTGGGGATGATGTCACAACTAAGCAGAACCCGCAACAATCCTGATTTCTCACTTCGTTTCTCTCACACTTGACGCTTGCCAATTTCGGGACGAAATTTCTTTCAAGTTGGGGATGATGTGACAACCCGAATTCTCACGGTTAGTTTCGTTTAACTTCGCGATCATAAATCCTCATTAATTCCTCATTATTTTTCCTTCATTGTGTCGCGCTTGAATTAGACTCGTTAAATGTGGTATGTGCGAGGAGTGATTGTTCTGGACCGCAAGTAATGTGGGCCACGTCTTCCCAAAGCCCAAAGGCCAAATGGGCCCAACAACCCAACCTTTATAGTGGCAGCCTTACCATTAATTTTTCGACAGCCCACTTAACGTATATATATCGTATGTATTGTTACTTGGGCTTGAGCCCATGATCGGCTAAATGATCACCGCCCCCCAAAATAATATCCTATATGAATACGTATTGTTATCATTATAAAACTCAAACAAACTTTATACCTCCCAAGACGCCAGGCGTGCGGCCGTAGCAGATCCCCTCCTTCGAAAACATCAGCTTGTTGAGCAAGTTTGTGGGTTAGTGTGTTTATTCGATACTTGTGGTTATGTGTATTGTATGTTGAATCTTGAATGTAAGAATGATTATTATATGTTCTTGCATGTTTAATATGTTTAGGATTTATGTCATATGTGTGGATTGATATGTGCATGATGTTATACGTGTTATTATTTGCATGAGTAGGGCCATGAGATGAATTACATATTGATGTATGATTGGAGAAAATGGGCGGCAATTAGTGTGGGTGAATATAGGCTGCACATGGCTAACACCTATCTATTTTGGTTGAATCAATAATCGGTGGTCAAATATGTATCAAGTAATATTTGATTTAATTAAGGGCTGTGTTGTCATGCAATATATGGACCGAACAACGGCCCAATGGGGCGGCTGGGTTAACTCAAGTGGAACAACATGACTTTATCAAATCCTTGCACTGTTCGAAGTTGATGATGTTATTTGTGCATAAACTTGTTAATTGTTATCACATAATTCACATGAAGCAAATAGAAAGCCATGTGGCAGCTTTATGATCGGCCACTTTTTGATCGGTCCAATCAGATTCAGTTGGTAGTCAAAACATGTTTGTATTGTAAGGTCCAATAATATGTGAATGAGGGTTTGACTAATATGTAAGGGGGGCGGCCATGTGTAATCAATTAGTAAAGGACCCATTCTTAATATATCGGCTACTGTGTGTTATGATATGCATGTGACTTTTGTTATGTTGAGTTGAGTGGCTGAGGTGTTGATTGTTTAGTGGGCCGAGCATTAGGTCCAATGGGGCGGTTAGTGTGTTGATGGAACTTTCATATTAATAATTATTAATTATGTATAGTAAATGGGATTTAATGTGTTGGGTTCGGATTTATATATATTAGGCCGAGAGGGTATAGGGACCATAATCATAAGTTGGATTTTATAGATAATGTGTGTTGAATGTGTGACCCAAACTCCCTAGTGCCATTCTGTTATGTGAATAAGTTATGATGTGCCATAATGCTAAAGGTAATTGTGAACTAAACCACTTGTGATATAGTTTGATATGAACTTGTATTGTCAGACTCAACTGCTTGCTATGATCTGTGTAATTGCATAAGTGTTGTTAACTGTAACCTGTATGATAAATACAAAGAACACATATGTTACGTGTACATGAATTTGACTAACTCTAGTAAACACGATAGGGTTTGATTGATTAACTGGAATACGTGAATAATCGTACCGAGCACTCTAAGGTGAGTTCATTGCATTTTCTCAAGCATGCGTCCCGGTGGTTTGGGACAACTGGTAAACATTTGGAAGGGAAACATTGGGTAAATAACTTAATCGGTTTTGGTTATTGCCTGGAGGGCAATGGGGGTGATTAGTTGATAGCGCTATTAGGTGGGAAACCTCACACCGGGCCGTAAGGACGGGCGTGAACTAATTATCTGGGTATGGCTATGGTTGTTAGAGGCACACTCCTCGGATACATATGGGCACTCTCCCTAGGGTATCTAACGAAGGCAACATAGCAATCGGTCGTTAAGGGGTACCCACTCCCCGGATACATATGGGCACATTCCCTAGGGTATCTAACATGAGCAACATCGTAACGCAACATTAAATCGCATTAACATACATATGGTAAGATAACTTGTTAACAAAACCTTGAACTCACCAGCGTAGTCTGACACACTTGTTTACATGCTTGTAGGTAATTACTGAAGGAACTTGGGAACTTGCTGTCTGATGCTGCTAGAGTGGTTATGGTCATGATAAACATTTATATTGATTGGGTTTCGACACATTTATACATTTATACTTTTATGCTTCCGCTCAATACTTTGGTTTTGGTTAAACTTTTCAAACGTTATATTTATTTCAATTGGGTATTTCAATACATTATGACTTGTGTTTGATATGATTGGTGGCTCTTTGTTGGATCGTTGCACCTCCAATAGGGACATACCCTAGGTGGTAATTTGGGGGTGTGACAGTTTGGTATCAGAGCCACTGGTTATAGAGAACTCGGTTTTAAAATGTTTTCATAAAACCAGACTATAACCGAATTGATCCAAACGATGACCATGACACTCAGCTCCAGACTGCAAGGTTCGTTTCTCATTTACTATTGCATAGTATATCTAGTGTACACTTATGTATAACATTACACGTGAATGCACACTTGGCACAACAGCATGAGCCCTTACATTACCAACCCCTGTTATGTGAACTGCTAGTGTGACACTTCCCTTCGACTATTGCGATTCTTGATCCCATAAAACCCCTCGCTTGCTATTTGAATGCGGGGAACCTTTTAGCGCAAGTTAAGAGGCACTGAGATAAGCATGCAAATCGTCTTATTATTATGGGTGCACACATAATAATAGCGCGAGGTGCATGCAAATCCCAGTGAGGCTTAATGAGCGTGAGAAGGGTCTGCCCTATTGTGTGTAAACTTGGTAGTTTGTAGATTTCAATGTGATACTCGACTTTTACCTCATTTCGATTGGAGTTATGTGCCTCAGGGTTCAGTCGTCAGTTAGGACTGACTCCCACCTTTGTTGTAAATAAGCATGTAGTAGAATTAACTGATAGTAAATCGATAGAAGCTTCTTATGTTCTTTTTGGTTGTAAACTTGACCTCGTGGGTCAAGTGTTCGATATTGACCTACTTCCCAATACTCTTGTAAGTTTTGACATGGTCGTTGACATGGACTTGGTTATCTATGTATCAAGCAGAAATCCTCTGCAAAAAGAAAATCGTGCGTTCCCTCTCCCCAGTGGGGAATCCTTATCCGTTTAAGATCATCGTAGTGGTGCCGTTGTTGGCATTGTCACAGTCGTGAAAGCCCAGAAGTGTCTACGGAAGGGCTACTCTGCTATACTAAGCTCTTGTCACCGATTCGCCACTTTAAGAAAGGAAGATCGAGTATTTTCCAGTTATTCGTGAATTTCCTCACGTGTCTTCTGAAGAGTTACCTGGTTTACTTCCACATCGTTAGGTGGAATTTCAGAATAGACCTTATGCTAATCTTGATTTCCTTCTGGGGTACAGCAATCCCTTGGATTCGCTGGATACTATCACAGCTTCATCATAGGATTTTCGAAGGGTTCGCAACTTCAACCTCCTTAGCACAGCCGGGAGCTGTGAATCCTTAGGAAAACAAAGTCGCGGAACGTCTTTTCAGCTTTTGAAACCCAACCCTACAACACGCGGAGCATCACTTCTATCCGAGAGTACCGATGATCCAGCGATATACCATGATGGCTTAATTCAGAGTCCCAGTTACACGCCGATGCAACACGAGAGAGTGATGAATTGCGTAATGGTGTTACGGAGAGGAACTGCACGACCTACAACCTCCGGTGGAAACCGTGGTCATTGGATTTAAGTGGGAGGCATTACTTGGACGGTACCGAATGCACCAATTAGACCGATCACAAGGGCCTTCAGTGCACCCTTGTTTCAATAGAGCTACCCATGTGAAGGCATCGCTAGAATGGAACTTCCGAACGAACACGGGATTAGGAGAACTATACCCACGCATCCCTGTAGACGAACCTTATCACTTTCACTTGTCATCGCCGTTAGAAGTGAAGCAGTCACAGTTACACGCGTATGTCGTTTTGCAACACTAACCTTTACCCACCAAACTCTGTTTTGGACAAATGATACACTCGCGCGACCGCAATGTGACGAACCTCCCTGTTGTGCCATGCCGCCATGCACCACTACTGGAAATTACTTCTAGACAACAAATTTGCTGGCCAAATCCTTCGGATGTTTAATGGACCCCTGTTCCGCTCGATTCTTTGTACGAACCTCATTAATTCCCTGTTTCTTTGATTGGCAACTGATATAACAAAACACTAACCACCATACCATGATTTCCACCGATCACAAGATTAGCCCCCAGGCGTTGTAAAGTATCTATAGATCGAGTTCGTCGGAACTCACTTCAAGCCATTGTTTTAGATCAATTTTCGGGACGAAAATTCCTTCAAGTTGGGGATGATGTCACAACTAAGCAGAACCCGCAACAATCCTGATTTCTCCCTTCGTTTCTCTCACACTTGACGCTTGCCAATTTCGGGACGAAATTTCTTTCAAGTTGGGGATGATGTGACAACCCGAATTCTCACGGTTAGTTTCGTTTAACTTCGCGATCATAAATCCTCATTAATTCCTCATTATTTTTCCTTCATTGTGTCGCGCTTGAATTAGACTCGTTAAATGTGGTATGTGCGAGGAGTGATTGTTCTGGACCGCAAGTAATGTGGGCCACGTCTTCCCAAAGCCCAAAGGCCAAATGGGCCCAACAACCCAACCTTTATAGTGGCAGCCTTACCATTAATTTTTCGGCAGCCCACTTAACGTATATATATCGTATGTATTGTTACTTGGGCTTGAGCCCATGATCGGCTAAATGATCACCGCCCCCCAAAATAATATCCTATATGAATACGTATTGTTATCATTATAAAACTCAAACAAACTTTATACCTCCCAAGACGCCAGGCGTGCGGCCGTAGCAGATCCCCTCCTTCGAAAACATCAGCTTGTTGAGCAAGTTTGTGGGTTAGTGTGTTTATTCGATACTTGTGGTTATGTGTATTGTATGTTGAATCTTGAATGTAAGAATGATTATTATATGTTCTTGCATGTTTAATATGTTTAGGATTTATGTCATATGTGTGGATTGATATGTGCATGATGTTATACGTGTTATTATTTGCATGAGTAGGGCCATGAGATGAATTACATATTGATGTATGATTGGAGAAAATGGGCGGCAATTAGTGTGGGTGAATATAGGCTGCACATGGCTAACACCTATCTATTTTGGTTGAATCAATAATCGGTGGTCAAATATGTATCAAGTAATATTTGATTTAATTAAGGGCTGTGTTGTCATGCAATATATGGACCGAACAACGGCCCAATGGGGCGGCTGGGTTAACTCAAGTGGAACAACATGACTTTATCAAATCCTTGCACTGTTCGAAGTTGATGATGTTATTTGTGCATAAACTTGTTAATTGTTATCACATAATTCACATGAAGCAAGTAGAAAGCCATGTGGCAGCTTTATGATCGGCCACTTTTTGATCGGTCCAATCAGATTCAGTTGGTAGTCAAAACATGTTTGTATTGTAAGGTCCAATAATATGTGAATGAGGGTTTGACTAATATGTAAGGGGGGCGGCCATGTGTAATCAATTAGTAAAGGACCCATTCTTAATATATCGGCTACTGTGTGTTATGATATGCATGTGACTTTTGTTATGTTGAGTTGAGTGGCTGAGGTGTTGATTGTTTAGTGGGCCGAGCATTAGGTCCAATGGGGCGGTTAGTGTGTTGATGGAACTTTCATATTAATAATTATTAATTATGTATAGTAAATGGGATTTAATGTGTTGGGTTCGGATTTATATATATTAGGCCGAGAGGGTATAGGGACCATAATCATAAGTTGGATTTTATAGATAATGTGTGTTGAATGTGTGACCCAAACTCCCTAGTGCCATTCTGTTATGTGAATAAGTTATGATGTGCCATAATGCTAAAGGTAATTGTGAACTAAACCACTTGTGATATAGTTTGATATGAACTTGTATTGTCAGACTCAACTGCTTGCTATGATCTGTGTAATTGCATAAGTGTTGTTAACTGTAACCTGTATGATAAATACAAAGAACACATATGTTACGTGTACATGAATTTGACTAACTCTAGTAAACACGATAGGGTTTGATTGATTAACTGGAATACGTGAATAATCATACCGAGCACTCTAAGGTGAGTTCATTGCATTTTCTCAAGCATGCGTCCCGGTGGTTTGGGACAACTGGTAAACATTTGGAAGGGAAACATTGGGTAAATAACTTAATCGGTTTTGGTTATTGCCTGGAGGGCAATGGGGGTGATTAGTTGATAGCGCTATTAGGTGGGAAACCTCACACCGGGCCGTAAGGACGGGCGTGAACTAATTATCTGGGTATGGCTATGGTTGTTAGAGGCACACTCCTCGGATACATATGGGCACTCTCCCTAGGGTATCTAACGAAGGCAACATAGCAATCGGTCGTTAAGGGGTACCCACTCCCCGGATACATATGGGCACATTCCCTAGGGTATCTAACATGAGCAACATCGTAACGCAACATTAAATCGCATTAACATACATATGGTAACATAACTTGTTAACAAAACCTTGAACTCACCAGCGTAGTCTGACACACTTGTTTACATGCTTGTAGGTAATTACTGAAGGAACTTGGGAACTTGCTGTCTGATGCTGCTAGAGTGGTTATGGTCATGATAAACATTTATATTGATTGGGTTTCGACACATTTATACATTTATACTTTTATGCTTCCGCTCAATACTTTGGTTTTGGTTAAACTTTTCAAACGTTATATTTATTTCAATTGGGTATTTCAATACATTATGACTTGTGTTTGATATGATTGGTGGCTCTTTGTTGGATCGTTGCACCTCCAATAGGGACATACCCTAGGTGGTAATTTGGGGGTGTGACAGTTTGGTATCAGAGCCACTGGTTATAGAGAACTCGGTTTTAAAATGTTTTCATAAAACCAGACTATAACCGAATTGATCCAAACGATGACCATGACACTCAGCTCCAGACTGCAAGGTTCGTTTCTCATTTACTATTGCATAGTATATCTAGTGTACACTTATGTATAACATTACACGTGAATGCACACTTGGCACAACAGCATGAGCCCTTACATTACCAACCCCTGTTATGTGAACTGCTAGTGTGACACTTCCCTTCGACTATTGCGATTCTTGATCCCATAAAACCCCTCGCTTGCTATTTGAATGCGGGGAACCTTTTAGCGCAAGTTAAGAGGCACTGAGATAAGCATGCAAATCGCCTTATTATTATGGGTGCACACATAATAATAGCGCGAGGTGCATGCAAATCCCAGTGAGGCTTAATGAGCGTGAGAAGGGTCTGCCCTATTGTGTGTAAACTTGGTAGTTTGTAGATTTCAATGTGATACTCGACTTTTACCTCATTTCGATTGGAGTTATGTGCCTCAGGGTTCAGTCGTCAGTTAGGACTGACTCCCACCTTTGTTGTAAATAAGCATGTAGTAGAATTAACTGATAGTAAATCGATAGAAGCTTCTCATGTTCTTTTTGGTTGTAAACTTGACCTCGTGGGTCAAGTGTTCGATATTGACCTACTTCCCAATACTCTTGTAAGTTTTGACATGGTCGTTGACATGGACTTGGTTATCTATGTATCAAGCAGAAATCCTCTGCAAAAAGAAAATCGTGCGTTCCCTCTCCCCAGTGGGGAATCCTTATCCGTTTAAGATCATCGTAGTGGTGCCGTTGTTGGCATTGTCACAGTCGTGAAAGCCCAGAAGTGTCTACGGAAGGGCTACTCTGCTATACTAAGCTCTTGTCACCGATTCGCCACTTTAAGAAAGGAAGATCGAGTATTTTCCAGTTATTCGTGAATTTCCTGACGTGTCTCCTGAAGAGTTACCTGGTTTACTTCCACATCGTTAGGTGGAATTTCAGAATAGACCTTATGCTAATCTTGATTTCCTTCTGGGGTACAGCAATCCCTTGGATTCGCTGGATACTATCACAGCTTCATCATAGGATTTTCGAAGGGTTCGCAACTTCAACCTCCTTAGCACAGCCGGGAGCTGTGAATCCTTAGGAAAACAAAGTCGCGGAACGTCTTTTCAGCTTTTGAAACCCAACCCTACAACACGCGGAGCATCACTTCTATCCGAGAGTACCGATGATCCAGCGATATACCATGATGGCTTAATTCAGAGTCCCAGTTACACGCCGATGCAACACGAGAGAGTGATGAATTGCGTAATGGTGTTACGGAGAGGAACTGCACGACCTACAACCTCCGGTGGAAACCGTGGTCATTGGATTTAAGTGGGAGGCATTACTTGGACGGTACCGAATGCACCAATTAGACCGATCACAAGGGCCTTCAGTGCACCCTTGTTTCAATAGAGCTACCCATGTGAAGGCATCGCTAGAATGGAACTTCCGAACGAACACGGGATTAGGAGAACTATACCCACGTATCCCTGTAGACGAACCTTATCACTTTCACTTGTCATCGCCGTTAGAAGTGAAGCAGTCACAGTTACACGCGTATGTCGTTTTGCAACACTAACCTTTACCCACCAAACTCTGTTTTGGACAAATGATACACTCGCGCGACCGTAATGTGACGAACCTCCCTGTTGTGCCATGCCGCCATGCACCACTACTGGAAATTACTTCTAGACAACAAATTTGCTGGCCAAATCCTTCGGATGTTTAATGGACCCCTGTTCCGCTCGATTCTTTGTACGAACCTCATTAATTCCCTGTTTCTTTGATTGGCAACTGATATAACAAAACTAATATAGTTTAAGTTCACTAATGGCCCTCTACACCCTTAACTAATATATTTTACAATAGTACACCATCTCAAATAGTTTCACAGTTTCACCACCAAGTTTATACATTTGACAAGTTTATCACAATTAACACATAGTCATGCACAATCATACAACACACCTCATTGTATCAAAACATATACAATTCCATAACAACTAATTGTGAAATCAATCGACTAAATAATACAAGAACGTGCAATAAATGCGAAATAGAAATCTTGGAATTTCGAGTTGTCACAATTACAACCCTGAACTATATGTGTGGCCTCTAGACATTTACCGTTAGCTAACTCTACGACATGTTTGGTGTTTAGGGGAGTTGGTGCACGTTTTAACATTTGGCTAACTTTCAATGACACGTAACTGGTATCTGCACCCGAATCAAACAATACAGTAACATAAAAGTCGTCAAGAAGAAACTTACCCATGACTACGTTGGGATCATTTCTGGCATCACCCTGCCCCAACACAAATGCACGACCCCTTGCTTCATTGCCGTTGTTATTCCCACCATTGTTGTTGTTGTTGCCATTTCCCTGATTGTTGTTATTGTTGTGTTGCGATTCTAGTTCTGGTTCAACTGGGGGCAATCATGCTTGACATGACCTTCAGCCCCCCACACTGAAAACATCCCATGTTTCCCCGCTGTTGCTGTTGCTGATGCTGGTTCTGTGGAGCTGGTGGTGGGTGTTGCTGATTCTGATTTGCAGGTCGCGAACTCCTGCAGTCTTTAGCTTCATGCCCTAACTTGAGGCTTCTCTGACAACGTTCTTTGCGACACCGTCCACTGTGGTGTCTGTTGCACTTATTACATAGTGGGTGAATTCCCGGATATCCACCCTGCCCCTGATTGCCTGATGAGTGCTGACTGGGACTCTGATAACTGTCAGTCTTGCGCTGCTGAACCTGTGACTGAACTGAAGCTGATCCCCTGCTGGAATCCCCATCCCATTTTCTTTTGTTGTCACTAGGAGTAGCAGAAGTAGTAACAGCAGTAGTGGTAGCACTGATGCGTTTTGGCAGCTTGTTCTGCTCTACTGCCTGATCCGTAATACGATGAGCAAGGCGCTGAATAGATTGGATGTTGTCAAGATTAGCCGATGTCACATGGCTCTGGATTTCTGGCGCTAACCCCTTGAGATACAGCTCAATGCGCTTGATTGGAGGGTCCACCATAGTTGGACACAGCAGGGCCAGCTCGTTCGACCGTTTAGTATAAGCTTCGATCTCTGACCCAGTCATTTTCAAATGGTAGAACTCATCTTCCAACTTGTGAATATATTCCCGTGTGAAGTATTCCCTTTTGATCAATTCCTTGAAATCATTCCAAGGGGTGGCGTTAGCAGCTGCCAATCCTAGGATCTGTACTTGCGCGTTCCACCAAGTTAGCGCGATTCCTTCCAAAGTACCAGTGGCGTACTTGACCCTGCGAGCCTCAGGGCATTCACACATTTCGAACACAGATTCTAGCTTCTCAAACCAATGGAGGAGTCCCACTGCCCCCTCGGTGCCACTGAATGTGCTTGGACGACAGTCCATGAAGTTCTTGAAAGTACAAACAAGCTGATGAGCGTGTTGACCTAATGTGTAAGAACAGAACGAGGTTAAACATAAGAGTTGTTTAGGAACGTAGGATCTAAAGATCCTAGGATGAGTTACGACTGCAGGGTATACCTCCTGCGTTTGCAGCTGCAAGTGCCGCAGCTACTCGTTCATTGATAAGTGCCGTCAACTGGTCTTGAGTCATGTTCACACGTCCAGACATGATCTTCAGTAAAAGTAGTGTAAGTGAGGATGGTTCGCGAGTAGTGCGATGACAGAAGAGTGTAAGCACATAGGTGTTCTCAAGCAATAACAAATAGTGAGCAATGAAATCTAAGCATACTACGAGCAAAGTTCTATGCAAATCTAGCATGTAGGCAATAAACATAAACCTTATTACCTAGGATGTTGAGTCTTGCACGTGGAGCGAAGCGTCGTTGTGGATCGTTGAGAGCACTGTTCTGGTTATAGTCTGGTTTTAATAAAAAAACGTTTTCCCATATTAAAACCAAGTTCTCTATAACCAATGGCTCTGATACCAATCTGTCACACCCCCAAAATCCACACGCGGAGTACCACCGCTTGGGAGCGTGACTGACCAAGATCAAGCCACCAATCATATTGAACATGTAATTAATATCAAGTAAAATAAATGCAAACCAATCATTCAATACGATAGGTGTTCCACACATAATTATAGTATCAAGTGTAGCGGAAGCATAAGTATGAAAACCCAAAATATATCATAGTTCAAATGTTTAAATGTTTTAACATGGCATCCACGATCCATGCTCCACAACGACCTGCTCCTCCCTGTGCAAGCTCCATATATCTAACGACCTGCAAGGCATGTAACAGAGGATCAACAACTAGTTGAGCGAGTTCACAGTTTATAGTTCAGTAATTGTAATAGTATAGTAAGCCTTGTATTCGTTCACTAAGTCATGTATCGTAATAGTTCGTATCGCAGCCCTCCTAGGCATGTATGCGAAGATTAGGGAAAGTTCTCAAGTATTCTAGACTAGGTATGTTTGTATCGCGGCCACCCTGGCATGTATGCGAAGTTTAGAGTATAGTTCGCGGCCTTCCTAGGCATGTGTGCGAAGATTAGTCATAATATCGCGGCCAACCCTGGCGTGTGTGCGAAGATCAGTTCAATTTAGTACCATTAGCCTAGTTGTATCTTATCAATAACCCTTCCTCACCCGAGGATCATATAACTAAGTTCCATGTGCTAGGTAATCACAAATAAATAATCCAACCCATTCCCACCCTGGGAACCCATGCCTTGGCTTGTGTGAACTCACCTTGGTTTGCTCGGTATGCTAGGTTATGCACTCACAAGTAATCAGTCAAGTCCTATTGATTGCATGCATAGTAAATCAGTTCAAGTTTGTAAAGTTTCACATGCAATTAATACCATAGAGCATGTTTGACAATCGATATCATGCATCATTCGTCAGTTAATCACATTCATACAGAATCCACGTTTCACATAAGGGCTTTCTCAATTTAATCTAACCATTTCATCCGCACTTAACTGGATTAATGCACTTTGCATAGTTCACATGCATAACAGAGTTAAATCAGAACCATATTACAGTTAACTCACATAACGTAGTTATCATCACAGTGTTAACATAGTTAACATACTTAACATATTAACATCGTTAATAAGCTTAACAGGTTTAACAGAGTTAGTGGCTAGCAAAATAACATACGTATCTAACAGATTCAACAATACATAACATACAACTCATGGCCTCAAATAAATCACCACACAAAGTCGGACAGGGCCTTGCCCTTATTAAAACTCGGACAAGTGTGTGTGGGGGGGGGTTCCCCTGTTAAAGGTCAGACATGAAGTGTGGGGGAGTTAAAAGTCGGACAAGGGTATTCAGGGCCACAAAGTCGGACCATGGGGGTGGGGGTTTAAAGTTCGGACCAAGGGTAGGGGGTTACAAGGTCGGACATGGGGTTGGGGATTAAAAGTCGGGCATGCCCCTCCCCTATATGCAAAAACTCGGACCCCCTTGTTCTTAAACAAAGTCGGATAAGGGTGGGCATTAAACTCGGACCACCCTTTCAAGGGTTTAAAGATCGGACAACATCACAATGCCATAAAATTCGGACCTCCCTACTACAAAAGTCGGAACATTTATCATCAAGCAAAAGTCTGACTATACAACAACTCAACAAATGTCGGACTTGGAGCCTTATCTCAAAAGTCGGACCTCATGTGATATATAAAAACTCGGACAAGCATGTTATATATACATAAACATCGGACTTCATATGTTAATAAAACTCTGACACACATTTAAATCCAAAACTCTGAGTAACCATTACGCGTGATTTCCAATCATCGCACAGAATCAAAAGATCAGAACAGTTACGTTTTACAACCACGATCAAAAAACCCTAATTCATACATTTGCAGAGCAAAATCACATATCAATCAATCATTCTATCATAACTTGTATCTTAACATCAGGCAATTGATTACACACTAAACTAAATCATTACTAAATCATCAGAACTCAATCAAAAACCACAGAACTATCATATGAAAGCTATGGTTTTCATGAACGCATAATAAAGAATCAAGAACAACAACAAATCATTAATAATTACCTTGGATTGATTCTAGACAGAAAGAGGATAATCAAGAGTGATTAAAAACTTGTGATGATGATGATTGATTTCCAGAGAGAATGAAATTACGTGCTATGATTTGTGTAATGATTAGTGAAAAGAGATTAGGGTTAAGTATCACTAGGATTTCACTAATTACTCTCTACGTCCTCAAGTATTAACTTTTACACAAGTACACCATCTCACAACAATTTCACAGTTTCACCACCAAGTTCATATATTTGACAAGTCTTTCATAATTAACAAAGAACCATGCACAATTACACAATACGATTCATTGCATCAAAACGTATACAATTCCGTAGCAATTAATTGTGTAAATAAACAACTAAACAATAAATGAACGTGCAATAAATGCGAAATAGGAATCTTAGAAATTCGAGTTGTCACATATATGATTGGTGGCTTGATCCTGGTCAGTCACGCTCCCAAGCGGTGATACTCCGCAGGTGGATCTTGGGGTTGTGACATATAGGGTGACCAAAATAAATACACAAACATGTTCCTACATGGTCCAAGAAATGCTAGTAAAATCGGACAATTAAATAAAATGTCCGAAATGGAAATACATAACACTCGATGACGACAATTTGGGAGTATCGACACCGTAAACAAGTTACTACAAAGTCGAGTCTAAAATAACATATTTTGGACGTTTAAACGAGCACATATGTAAGTGACCTATAACAAAAATCCGGAAAGTCGAAAACTATAAAAATTACTAAGTATTTTTCATAGGAAAAATAAACTTATTTAAAATTTGCTACTTGGTAACATTTTGGTAAAAATTGCAAGATTATGTTAATGGACTCATGAAGTTAGAATTGGGCCTATCAAAGTTAGTAATGGGCTAGGCCCAAATTCCTTAATACATGGGCTAGGGCCCAATGGCAATATAACATGGGCTCGGCCCAATAACATAAAAGACATGGATTAGGCCCAATAACAATAAAACATGGGTTAGGCCCAATAACATAGATAACATGGGCTCGGCCCAATAACAATAAAACATGGGTTAGGCCCAATAACATAGATAACATGGGTTCGGCCCAATAACATTAAAACATGGGTTAGATACGATAACATAGATGACATGGGCTCGGCCCAATGACATGAGCAAAGGCTCAGTGGCATGCGTGCACTGCACGAGGACGTGTGAAGAACGAAGCCGGTCACACACAAGTCAATACACATAGAATATATGAATACGCTTATGAATTTAATACGAATAGAATGCATGTATACACATAACAATCGAGCGAGTAAACTATCAACGCTCTAAAATACAAAGTTGTTCCAAAGATGACAAACGAGAACATAATAAAGAATTCAAGATGAACAACTTGTATGAGGTCCGAAAGACCTAGTGTCTAACGAGATTAGTACACATGTAGGTTATTGACACGTACGGACGCTCACTTCGATATCATAGTACACGGAACGCAAACTTGTGAGTTCATGTCCCCCTTTTCTCTTAACTGTTTTCGAACTTATAACTCTCGGGGGTGAAATACATGTTACATATGTTTCAATGGTATGATTTGGCTATGAAATGAACTATTAGATCATGTGAGCATAGGCTGAAACTGAAATGCCAATAACTCTCATAAGAAACATGGACAAAGGTTAGGTCTAACGGGTACGGCCGAGCCCCACTCATGGTCCATTTATGACTACTTAGAGTGCTTTTGTGTCCCAGTCGAGGTGATTCGACAACGGTCAAGGGGATTTGACGCAATCAAGGTGATTTGACACAGTCGAGGTGATTCGACACAGTCGAGGGGATTCGACACAGTCGAGGGGATTCGACACAGTCGAGGGGATTCGACACTAATAATAGCCCACTTGGGTTGGGTACTCCCTATTCTTTCACATATATTAATGTCCTTGCAAAATATTAATTGATCTACTCATAGACGCTTTACATACTTGTTTTCAAAGGAATCTCTCAAATGTTTACAAGTTTATTTGAAACTCATACAAAACGCATGAACTCGCTCAACTTTTGTTGACTTTTTAAAACTACATGTATTTCAGGAAACAAGTCTTGAGCCGGTGATACATGATTGGATGCAATGATCACCTTTCTTACGTCACACGCAACACGCTTCCGCAACTAGTAGGGTGTGACATGATTAATGCTCACAATATCCCCTAACCCTTCCTTAATACGATTAGATATGATCTTACTTATGCACTTATAAATCGTGTTGCAACACGAAATAGGTCTATAATCAGTTATTGAAGCGGGCGTAGATACCTTGGGGATTAAAGAAATGACAGTATGGTTCAATTGCTGAAGCAACTTCCCATTGCGAAAGAAATCCCAAATCGCTTAGCACACCTCCGTTCCCACAATATCCCAAGATCTTTTAAAGAAAATTGACGTATACCCATCGGGCGCTGGAGCTTTATTCCTCGAAATAGAGAACATAGCCGATTTGATCTCCTCATCCGAAACATGACGAGTCATGTGTTGAGCCTTACCAGTCGATAACTTTTAAGAGAATAAGTCGGGAGTAGGCTGCATTAGAGTCTCCACTTCACACCCGAAAAAACTCGAATAATGATCCACCAAAACCTGCGGTGTAACACCTCGAAAATTTTCGTCCAATAATGTCTTGACACGTGTCATAAGGTTCCGGTATGTGAAAACATACTTTAGAGGGACTAAAATTGACAAACAGTGAAAACTATGGAACGTAAGGGTCCAAAGTGTCAACAATGGATAAATAGACTCTATAATAACCCTACATAATGTTCATAACCTTAAACGGATGGTTCATGGATCATACGACGCGGAAATTGCACAAAAGTGAGGAATTACAAACTATAGGGGCCAAAAGTGTCAACATGTTGAATTTATACCTCTGAGTGAACTTTTGGCAGACCCGAAGCATTGTAATGCTAAAATATACTCACTAGAATATGTGGTAAAAATTTCGTGAAGTTTCGATAACGTATGAGAAAGTTATGGCCAAAACCGTACTTGAGGGACTAAAAGCGTCAACGTCGAATTTCATGGCTTTTCGGTTGGGCGCAAAGTTATCCGAGGACATTTCCATGTTGGTAAATGTCCTAAGGTTCTTAAAAACCAAGTTTGGGGGTTTACGAGTCAAAATAAGAAGCCGAAACATCGCGTGCAAGTTCAGGGACCAAATCTGCCAAGTTTGAAACTTGTTTGACAGCAGCAGGGGTCAGGCGACCCGCCTGGACATGCCCAGGCGGGCCGCGTGGGACTACCAGTAACAGAAATCGTGAAAATGACCATTTTGGGTCCGAATTTGAAGTTGTAAACAGCTGTTATCACCTCTCTTTTGATCCAATGAAAGTCCTTGCATGCCTAGGCTACTGAGAACATGCTACTACCTCTGATTTCATCCATAAAACAGATCAAAAGCTCATTTCTTTGAGCTCATACATTGTGATCAAGAACATCCAACTTGTAAAACTCTCAAGACAACTTCCTGGAGCATTTCTGAACGTCAAGGCAACATCCTAGTGATAACTAAGCATCAATAGGACCTTTGTAAGCTCCTAATTCAGTCTCTAATTCGTTCTTGCATCGATTAATTGCTAAAAGTCAAACTATTGTTCTTATGCTTTGACTTTCTGATTAAGCGAGTTTTACTCAGTCATTTCTCAAATTGAAACCACACTTATGTTGGTAATTATGTGGGAAACAAACCCTCAAAAGGGTGTTCTCTGATTCCCACTATATGCATGTTAATTGTCGAGTCAAACTTGTTCTAAAAAGTCAACAGAAGTTGTTTTTGGCAAAATAAGCTTAAATGGTAATGTAGATGACATGCAATCTGTTTGATCATTGAAAATAACCTATAATGGATACAAGAATGTGTTTTATATTCATCAACTCGACAATCTTTGATATAAATACGAATCGGAACCGAAAGTCTTGTAAAACGACTATTTCGTAGACTATCGATTCGGATTCGTACATGCATGTTTGAGATCTGTACTGGGGAGTACTTTTGACCATTTTTATTTTAGTATAACTTTCTGGAATTTTTGTTGTTTGAGTCTATGCTTAGCCAATTCATTTGCATGTTTCCGATTTATGCTTAAAGTTGACTAATTTGCCCTTTTTGATATAAAACGTGATTTTTGGAAAAGTGAAAGAGTAGAAATCTTTATTTCTAATATATAAACTTGCACCGAAAATTTCGGATCAGTTGGTGGTCCAGATTTTGAGTTATGACCATTAGCGTAAAACTATGTCCTTAAGTTACATAAACGGCCCTTTTCGCGTATAACCTATTTCTGGCCACGTTTTAATACAAAACTTTTTACCCACGGATGTTATATAATATTTTGGGATTTTTGATGATTTTTATTTAATTTTTGGCTGATCGTATCTTAGATCGCTAAGTTATTTCGGTATATGTCGGTTTTGACCGTTTAAGCCATAAAATGAGTTTTACACATCCTTTTGACCCGAAACCTTTTTCTACTGATTTTATATGTTAAATAAATTATTTTAAGTATTCTGGAAATATAAAATCTCAGCTCTCCTTTGAAAACCCGGAAACGCCTTTAAATCGCATTTTTAGCGTTTTTAACGCATAGTAAGCGTTATGCTTATTTTTAACATATAAGACTTTTACCTACTGATGTAATTAGTATATTTTCTTATCAAAACAGTAAGTATAAGTATATGAACTCAGATTTCCAGTTTTGGCATTTTCAGCCCTTGTGAAATTACTAAATTACCCCTACGGTGCATAGTTTGATTTTAAATGTTAAGTTTGGTATATGGGTCATACCCTACTGTTATAATATATTAAATGAAGTATATTTTCTGTATGAACCAGACCCGCAACTCAGATTTCTAATTTGACTCTTTTACAATCTTTTAAATGACCAAAATGCCCTCCTAAGGCATAAATTGAGTTTAAAATTATTCCGGACAGTATAGAACATAACTTACTGATATTATATCATATTAAAGCATATTATCTCAGGGAACTTGCATTTGACTCGTTTGGCTACCCGTAACGCCCTTTTTGCGTTCGGTTCGGTTTACGTAACTAGTTTGCGTAAATTGACCGAAACGGGTCAAACGTTATCATTTTTGTCTCAAAATCCAGAATGTATTTAGTATACCCATATTATACAAGTATTCAAGCTTGTCGGGTCTAAATCACGTTCTATCCGGTCTTCGCTTAATCGTGCGCTTGAACCGTATAATCCCTTAAAACTAACCGGTCTAAGCTTAAACTTAATTAAAGACCCGTTAGTATTCTAATTGGTTATTTATACCATCGTTCCAGACTAGAGCCTTCCAGTAAATTGTACCTACGCTTACTTAAGTGAATACGGCTGAGTTATTATAATTCTTGCTATTTAAGACAGGAGCTAGCTCAGGTAAATACTCTTAACTTATTTTCCCTATTACGGGCTTGGGATACGGTAATATAAATACCGCATGGTCAGGTATGGGATTCGAAGACCAATGTGTCGGGAAATCCAAATAACCTGTTTTAATTCGTATTGCTTGACTGAAGCATTGGGGGTTAATGCGACCGTGTCCTGGATATCCTTGACTCATTAATTGCAAATGCCCACGACCTAAGCACGGGGTGTAGGCATACACCTGACAGATGCTTTATGCTTATTATTTGATTATACCCAATATGGGATTCCCAATAGGGGAATAGTGGTGTGTCGGTTAATCTTGAACCGGCATAGGACCGGGCCCCGTATGTCGAGCAAGTTATGTAAAACTGATAACATGAGATATAGTTTGTCCCAAGTATAAAAGATTAATCTTGCCTTGTGCATTTTAATCAAGTGTCAAAATAGTTTTGTGCCTTGTGCGCCTAAACCAATTTTCATAAACTCTTTCCGAATGAGTCAGTTGAGTGTATTTACCAGTGAAAACTGGCGTAGTTTCCAAAGTCTAAGTGACAGGTACAAATACGTAATAGGCTGGAAGCTGCTCAGGGCGTTAATAAGGAATCTTGCAAATTCTAGGCGTCTAAAGTCTGTTGAACAATACTTAATTTTTAAGATCCGCCTGTGGATCCTCTACTTTCCGTTGTAATACTTGATATTAATTTATATTCGGATTGTAAAATATTATCTTTTGCTTCCGCTGTGCATTTATAAATTGTGTTGTTTGACTATGATGTTATCAACTACGTCACGATACTCCCCACCGGGCCCACCGGTGACACGTGGAAATTCGGGGTGTGACAGGTTGGTATCAGAGCCAACGCTGAGTGAATTAAACATTATCCTAATGTGTTTAATCTCAGTGACACAATTGCACATACTTGAGTCTAGACTTAACATAGGAATACCCTCATCTCTATTCGGAGAATTTTTGTTTTCAATTCTATATATTCTTGATATCTCGTCAAGCGAAGAAGCTATGATGGAAATTCTCCCCATTAGAAGCCTAGAGAAGGCTGAGCTTCGTACCGCGACCAGGATTAACGTACGACCAAGGAGAGGACATGCAGGACAAAAATGAAGAGGAGACTCCTTTTACTGAAGATCGTTTCCTTAAAGTCTTTATAGCGATATTTATCTTTTGGTCCCTTTGAGGACAACATCATTTCTTTTAAGTCCCTTTTTGGGCAATTCTATACCTCTTTTAAAATCATTGGGATGTTTTATTTAGATTTCATTTATATCATTATGTATGAATATAATATATGAAGTAAATTAAAATAACAATTCTGTTATAAGATCTACCAATATATTAAGATGGCAAAATCTAAAAAGGGACAAGACCTAGCTCAGGTGTCATTTAGGACAGAGCCAAGATGGTATCCCCATAATTAGATTCAGATCCATAATTAACGTCTCAACTTAGGATTGATATGCGTTATGTTAAAAAGAGAATCTTAGGGGTGAAACCTAGCCACGTGTCGTCGCAGACATGGCCAAGATGGTAGAACCTGTCAAAAAGATTCCAAATTCATGTAACAGCTGAAAGTGTGTTACCATGCTGGGCAAATTGTGATGCAGTATAAATCACACAGGCCAAATTTGAAAATTGGGATTTATTTTAAATTCCCTGCAAGTAAAATAGCCATCCATTAAGGATGAAGTGCCTACGGGTAATAAATTTGAAAATTGGGATTTATTTTAAAATTCCCTGCAAGTAAAATAGCCATCCATTAAGGATGAAGTGCCTACGGGTAATAAATTTGAAAATTGGGATTTATTTAAAAATTCCCTGTAAGTAAAATAGCCATCCATTAAGGATGAAGTGCCACGAGCTATAATACACTGTCCGATTGCGACATCGACAGTTGTGAATCTTTTGAGATTCCCTGTCCTAAGGGGGTGAGCTATGCTCAAAAGCCCTCTAGACAATAATCTGGTCGTCATGTCATTATTATGACCGCTGAATGACATTTGATTTAAATTAAGTACTAATCCTGCCGTCATGTCATCATTATGACCACTGAACGACAGTTGATTAAATTAATGACACTGATCATGGCGTCATGTTATTACTGTGACCGCTGAACGTATCATCAGTGCAATGACTATACGTCTTAACATCTTACGAAATGTTAATTGATAGGCCCACGGGCCAGAAATTTTAATAAAGACAGTCGTAACCTATGACTCCCTGTCAGAAAAAGGTAATGAACTAGGTTCAAACCTCAAGGCTTTGATTCTCTGAAATCCTAGCTTATAATTTATAAATGTCCTTGTGACTAGGCCTTGGTGCCACCCCAATATCCGTAATGTTTTATAACTAGGATAAATTGTAATGCCTCGATTCTCAGAAATCATGGGTTATAAATTAAACTTGTCTACGTGACTAGGCTTTTATGCCAAAGTTATATTTTCAATAAATTTGGGATAATTATAATCCTGAATAAAATAAATATCATTCCTTTCCTGCCTGCAATTATATTAAAAAGAGTCTCAAAAGGTATAACCTAGCTTGAATGTCGTTAGGGACCTGGCTACGATGGTAAGACCTGCTTAAAGAGACTCAGGTCCTTGTTAAACACCTGAAAACGTGATTAACACTCCTGACAATGGGTGATGCGATGAAATCACACTTGTTATCCTTATATTAGAAATCTTTCTAACCTTTCTTTTAGCCTATATGATCAATAAGAATCTTGGCTAATAAACGTCGAACATGATGTACACATCTAAACATCCACCTGGGATGTATACCTACGGGCAAAGATGCATGCATGAAAACGATAGTTATATTTCATAACTTCTTATCAAGACAATGAATTATGAAATTTTCCGATCCAGAGGAATCATTGATTATGTATTAAAATTTCCCTAGTGACAAGGCATCTGTGCCATCGAAAAGTCCTATGGAACAAGCCGTTGTGCTATATAAGATGTCGCTATGACATTGACAGTCGTGACTTATGTCCCCTGTCTAGTAAGTATAAAGGATTTATTCCATTTAAACGCCAAAGATGGTTTATTCAAAAATCTAGGCAAAACATGATCAAATAAACTAAATACTATCTATTGGCCTATATGGTTTGTTTGCACCATGGCTATTTAAATTATCAAGTTCGACAGTTCCCTATAATTAAGTAAGCTATGACTTCATGGTTAGTTGGCCTTCAAAGCTTCACCATGGCTGACTCCTCTGGGACTCACAATCATCTAGTTAGTCAGAATGATGTACATTGACTAACCTTTGTGGCAAATTAAATTATCTTCCACAAGATGACGGTTGTAGTCTTTGACTCTCTGTCCAAAGGTGAAGAGCTATGTTCGAACCTTAAGATCTCTGATCCAATAAGATTGCAGCTTATATATTAATTCCTTAAGTGCCATATTTTGTATGCTCTTTGTGACAAGGCCTTCGGACCTATGATTATTAATGTCCTTCATGGCAAGCCTTCCAACTATCTAAAGATTGTCGTTATGACAAGGACAGTTGTGACATTGTGACCCCCAGTCAAAAGGTGATGGACTCGGTCCAAACCATAAACTCAACTGATGGTCCTTTTGACCTAGGCTAAATATAATTGACATACTTTCTAGTAGCATACTATAAGGAAGTTATAAACCAAACAGCCATTATGGTTTAGTAATACCATGAATTTATAAATCATCCATTACGATGATTCCAAAATAACTTGCATCTAAGCATATGTTATTCTTGGTGTTAGTACCAAAGCTCCAGAATGGAGGTTTCCGACGAAGCGCACAGCAGTGCAGCAGCTAAAAACAAGAATGCAAGTATAAATATAAATGTTAATGGCACTACTCTTCAGGCCTTGATTAGCGCAGCAATTAGTGAAGTTGTGGATAAGGTGCTTGAGAACAAAAAGGAACCAAGTGTCACTCACTCAAAGATCCATACGGAAACGCATACATCAGCTTGAAAGGAGAGCTTCGTTCACTCTTCAGATGAAAAGAGCGAACCTCAGGAGTTAGTACTCTATGATAAGCCCCGTTCAACTGAGGGCGGGTGCACCTACAAATATTTCGTCTCATGCAAACCCAGAGATTTCAATGGCGAAAAAGGAGCAATTGATGCTATGGAATGGCTTGAGGAAATGGAAACGGTTGTGGACATCAGCGATTGTGCTGATAAGGAAGTAGTAAAATTTGTTTCACAATCTTTTAAAGGAGAGGCTCTTGTATGGTGGAAGGCCATGATGCAGTCCACGGGGAAAATTCCCCTATACCTTATGGGATGGTCCAAGTTTGCGGACCTTATCAAAGAGAACTACTGTCCACAACACGAAGTGGAAAAGGTGGAGACAGATTTTCTGAACCTCTCAATGAAAAACCTAAATTGCCAGCAATATGTTACCGACTTCAACTCCCTATCTAGACTAGTACCCTATTTAATCACCTCGGAACCAAAACGCATTGCGCGTTTCATCGGTGGTTTGGCACCAGAAATAAAAGGGGATGTTAAGGCTTCAAGGCCAACCAACTACAGATCAGCTGTAGATCTATCCTTGTCTCTCACTCTAGATGTAGTGAGACAAAAGTCGTTCATGAATGAAACTAATGACAAAAGACAAAGGGAGGAGGATAACTCTCAGAATCCTAAGAAGAGCAAATCCAAGCTCAACAATAACCAACAGGATTCCAACAAAAAGCCTACATGCAAAACCTGTAAAAGAAGACATTGGGGGCAGTGTCGATTAAGCCAAAAGATAAAGCAATGTGGCATCTGTAAAAGAACTGGCCACCAGTCCCACGAATGTAGGGACATGAAGGATGCAAACTGTTTCAGCTGTGGTGAAAAGGGGCACATCAGTACTAATTGCCCTAAGGCTGCCAAGAAAGGAGCAGCTAGGTCGGGAAAGGATAAGAAAGGAACCGCCTAGACTACCGGTTGAATACCTGAGACAGTGCACATCGATAATAGCAATAGGTACGTCCTTTACCGTTTAGCATTGATAGTGACTGGCAAGTATTTTTACTTTGATGCAAGGGATAATAAACCTTTAGCAAACCATAAGCTTAGCAAACTCTGGATTACATTCATAAGGACCCCATATATTAAATACGAGGTATAATTTACCAATGGAATCCTTAATGACCTCTCTCCCATCCTCGGAGATGATCTTTTCATAAGAATCTGGAGTACTCTTCCCCAGAAAGAGTACGACAATATATATTATTTATTTTATTTTATTATTTTTATTTTTCTCATTGTTTTCTATCGTCTGCGAATGCCAAACTATGTTTAATAAGAGTACCATATGAGGATTGGCGTATCCTAGTGTGTCCCATAGATTGCTTCCATGCCTGATCAGTATGGAGGTTTAATGCATGGGATCCCCGAAGATATCCCAATGGTCGTATTGTACTAAAGTCGACTAGTAGTATTCAAAGGAGATACCCAATATAAAAATGTCCTTATAAGTATCTCTACTTAGGGCATCTTTGCAATGGTAAAGGGAATGTGTCATTTATCTGACACCGACAGCGATAGATGAGCCAAAGTCTGAGAATACGGAAATCTCTGACATCTCTATGTGTCATAATTACCTTCTTTATAAGAATTAACATGGTTACCTTCTGAGAAGCAAGAGGATGTTAGGACAAACATCCCGCTTAGGGCTGCAGTTATTGTAAGAATCTTATATCTGTTATTACCAACGAAATAGGAAGGGCTAAGAGCCACATAAATAAGTTTTGGATAAGGTTTCGTAAAGTCAAAATTCGAGGTTCTAAGAACTCCGATTTTTAGTAAATAAGAAAGACGGTTCATCTTGCTTATGCATTGATTACCGCAACCCTATTTAGGCAATAACTAGGAATCCCCAATTGCTGCCAGGATCGTCGATTTATTTCGACTAGCTGTAAGGAACAACTATTCTTGAGATTAGTCAAGCAGTGGTTGGAATGACCAAATCGCCTTAAGATAAGCTTTTCGGTAATGGTTGTTATATAAGTATCAATGCTGCTCCGTTGGGAGACCTTGTATAGATAAGATGTTAAACATCTATTGCTAGACAAAAAAAAAATTGGTAAGTCCAATTATCAGGATCTAAAAGTTGCCTTGGAAACAACGAATAAGATCGAGCAAATCCATAACCATCTATAAGTTGCCAGTATTCGGCAAAGAATCAAGGATTCATGGAAATAGCAAACCTCCTAAGTTCTTGTTAAGAAATAAGGTTCAACAAAAGATATCACCCTGGAAAGGTGTGCCAATCTGTTAATTGTCAGGCTAGTAAGCTCTGAATATATGAAATCATTCGAAGTGATCGAATATATCAAGATCAAATAACTTATGAGCTAAAACCTATTTAAGGAGCTTGGTGGAGCTCGCAATGTATTACACCCTAAGGATTAAAGGATATGTTTCGCCAATAAGTCGAGAAGCACTATCTCATAACGGTTGGCAGACAGGCGGACAGAGTAAGAGTACCATCCAAACATTGGAAGACATGCTTCGAGCATGTGTGATTAATTTAGGTGGCAGTTGGGATGACCACCTACCCTTGATAGAGTTCTCCTATAAAAATATCTACCATACTAGTATTAGGGTCGCGCCTTTTGAGGCCTTATACGGTAGGAAGTGTAGATCGCCTATATGTTGGGCAGAAGTTGGAGATGTCCAACTATCAGGACCAGAAATCGTTTTCAAGACGACAGACAAGATCGTTCAGATTCGCGATCGTTTGAAAGCTGCCAGGGATAGGCAGAAAAGTTAAGCGGATCCAAAGCGCAAAGATTTTCACTGCTATGTAGGTGATAAAGTGTTACTTAAGGTATCGCCCTGGGAGGGGGTGATGCGATTTGGTAAGAAAGGCAAGCTAAGCCCGAGGTGCATAGGACCCTTCGAGATTGTCGAACGTATCGGGTCAGTTGCTTATAAGTTAAACTTGCCTGAAGAACTTAGCGCTATTCATAATGTGTTCCACATCTGTAATCTGAAGAAGTGTTTCGCTGACGAATCACTAGTTATACCTCATACAGATATACACATAGACGAGAGTTTGAAGTTCGTGGAAAAACCATAGTCGATTGAGGATCGACAGATGAAGAAGCTTCGGAGGAAGCATGTACCTATTGTTAAGGTCAAAAGGGATGCCCGTAGAGGTCCCGAATACACATGGGAAGTGGAATCCACGATGAAAGAGATAACCTCATTTGTTTCAGTAAATCTTGAGGACGAGATTTCTTTTAAGGGGGTGAGGATGTAACACCTCGAAAATTTTCGTCCAATAATGTCTTGACACGTGTCATAAGGTTCCGGTATGTGAAAACATACTTTAGAGGGACTAAAATTGACAAACAGTGAAAACTATGGAACGTAAGGGTCCAAAGTGTCAACAATGGATAAATAGACTCTATAATAACCCTACATAATGTTCATAACCTTAAACGGATGGTTCATGGATCATACGACGCGGAAATTGCACAAAAGTGAGGAATTACAAAATATAGGGGCCAAAAGTGTCAACATGTTGAATTTATACCTCTGAGTGAACTTTTGGCAGACCCGAAGCATTGTAATGCTAAAATATACTCACTAGAATATGTGGTAAAAATTTCGTGAAGTTTCGATAACGTATGAGAAAGTTATGGCCAAAACCGTACTTGAGGGACTAAAAGCGTCAACGTCGAATTTCATGGCTTTTTGGTTGGGCGCAAAGTTATCCGAGGACATTTCCATGTTGGTAAATGTCCTAAGGTTCTTAAAAACCAAGTTTGGGGGTTTACGAGTCAAAATAAGAAGCCGAAACATCGCGTGCAAGTTCAGGGACCAAATCTGCCAAGTTTGAAACTTGTTTGACAGCAGCAGGGGTCAGGCGACCCGCCTGGACATGCCCAGGCGGGCCGCGTGGGACTACCAGTAACAGAAATCGCGAAAATGACCATTTTGGGTCCGAATTTGAAGTTGTAAACAGCTGTTATCACCTCTCTTTTGATCCAATGAAAGTCCTTGCATGCCTAGGCTACTGAGAACATGCTACTACCTCTGATTTCATCCATAAAACAGATCAAAAGCTCATTTCTTTGAGCTCATACATTGTGATCAAGAACATCCAACTTGTAAAACTCTCAAGACAACTTCCTGGAGCATTTCTGAACGTCAAGGCAACATCCTAGTGATAACTAAGCATCAATAGGACCTTTGTAAGCTCCTAATTCAGTCTCTAATTCGTTCTTGCATCGATTAATTGCTAAAAGTCAAACTATTGTTCTTATGCTTTGACTTTCTGATTAAGCGAGTTTTACTCAGTCATTTCTCAAATTGAAACCACACTTATGTTGGTAATTATGTGGGAAACAAACCCTCAAAAGGGTGTTCTCTGATTCCCACTATATGCATGTTAATTGTCGAGTCAAACTTGTTCTAAAAAGTCAACAGAAGTTGTTTTTGGCAAAATAAGCTTAAATGGTAATGTAGATGTCATGCAATCTGTTTGATCATTGAAAATAACCTATAATGGATACAAGAATGTGTTTTATATTCATCAACTCGACAATCTTTGATATAAATACGAATCGGAACCGAAAGTCTTGTAAAACGACTATTTCGTAGACTATCGATTCGGATTCGTACATGCATGTTTGAGATCTGTACTGGAGAGTACTCTTGACCATTTTTATTTTAGTATAACTTTCTGGAATTTTTGTTGTTTGAGTCTATGCTTAGCCGATTCATTTGCATGTTTCCGATTTATGCTTAAAGTTGACTAATTTGCCCTTTTTGATATAAAACGTGATTTTTGGAAAAGTGAAAGAGTAGAAATCTTTATTTCTAATATATAAACTTGCACCGAAAATTTCGGATCAGTTGGTGGTCCAGATTTTGAGTTATGACCATTAGCGTAAAACTATGTCCTTAAGTTACATAAACGGCCCTTTTCGCGTATAACCTATTTCTGGCCACGTTTTAATACAAAACTTTTTACCCACTGATGTTATATAATATTTTGGGATTTTTGATGATTTTTATTTAATTTTTGGCTGATCGTATCTTAGATCGCTAAGTTATTTCGGTATATGTCGGTTTTGACCGTTTAAGCCATAAAATGAGTTTTACACATCCTTTTGACCCGAAACCTTTTTCTACTGATTTTATATGTTAAATAAATTATTTTAAGTATTCTGGAAATATAAAAATCTCAGCTCTCCTTTGAAAACCCGGAAACGCCTTTAAATCGCATTTTTAGCGTTTTTAACGCATAGTAAGCGTTATGCTTATTTTTAACATATAAGACTTTTACCTACTGATGTAATTAGTATATTTTCATATAAAAACAGTAAGTATAAGTATATGAACTCAGATTTCCAGTTTTGGCATTTTCAGCCCTTGTGAAATTACTAAATTACCCCTACGGTGCATAGTTTGATTTTAAATGTTAAGTTTGGTATATGGGTCATACCCTACTGTTATAATATATTAAATGAAGTATATTTTCTGTATGAACCAGACTCGCAACTCAGATTTCTAATTTGACTCTTTACAATCTTTTAAATGACCAAAATGCCCTCCTAAGGCATAAATTGAGTTTAAAATTATTCCGAGCAGTATAGAACATAACTTACTGATATTATATCATATTAAAGCATATTATCTCAGGGAACTTGCATTTGACTCGTTTGGCTACCTGTAACGCCCTTTTTGCGTTCGGTTCGGTTTACGTAACTAGTTTGCGTAAATTGACCGAAACGGGTCAAACGTTATCATTTTTGTCTCAAAATCCAGAATGTATTTAGTATACCCATATTATACAAGTATTCAAGCTTGTCGGGTCTAAATCACGTTCTATCCAGTCTTCGCTTAATCGTGCGCTTGAACCGTATAATCCCTTAAAACTAACCGGTCTAAGCTTAAACTTAATTAAAGACCCGTTAGTATTCTAATTGGTTATTTATACCATCGTTCCAGAGTAGAGCCTTCCAGTAAATTGTACCTACGCTTACTTAAGTGAATACGGCTGAGTTATTATAATTCTTGCTATTTAAGACAGGAGCTAGCTCAGGTAAATACTCTTAACTTATTTTCCCTATTACGGGCTTGGGATACGGTAATATAAATACCGCATGGTCAGGTATGGGATTCGAAGACCAATGTGTCGGGAAATCCAAATAACCTGTTTTAATTCGTATTGCTTGACTGAAACATTGGGGGTTAATGCGACCGTGTCCTGGATATCCTTGACTCATTAATTGCAAATGGCCACGACCTAAGCACGGGGTGTAGGCATACACCTGACAGATGCTTTATGCTTATTATTTGATTATACCCAATATGGGATTCCCAATAGGGGAATAGTGGTGTGTCGGTTAATCTTGAACCGGCATAGGACCGGGCCCCGTATGTAGAGCAAGTTATGTAAAACTGATAACATGAGATATAGTTTGTCCCAAGTATAAAAGATTAATCTTGCCTTGTGCATTTTAATCAAGTGTCAAAATAGTTTTGTGCCTTGTGCGCCTAAACCAATTTTCATAAACTCTTTCCAAATGAGTCAGTTGAGTGTATTTACCAGTGAAAACTGACGTATTTTCCAAAGTCTAAGTGACAGGTACAAGTACGTAATAGGCTGGAAGCTGCTCAGGGCGTTAATAAGGAATCTTGCAAATTCTAGGC
The DNA here is from genome assembly GCF_002127325.2 of Helianthus annuus. Classification (NCBI taxonomy): domain Eukaryota; kingdom Viridiplantae; phylum Streptophyta; class Magnoliopsida; order Asterales; family Asteraceae; genus Helianthus; species Helianthus annuus. Next base: position 49,267,993 of record NC_035439.2, on the reverse strand, counting down.
GTCTAAAGTCTGTTGAACAATACTTAATTTTTAAGATCCGCCTGTGGATCCTCTACTTTCCGTTGTAATACTTGATATTACTTTATATTCGGATTGTAAAATATTATCTTTTGCTTCCGCTGTGCATTTATAAATTGTGTTGTTTGACTATGATGTTATCAACTACGTCACGATACTCCCCACCGGGCCCACCGGTGACACGTGGAAATTCGGGGTGTGACATGCGGCACTTTATTACCTTCAAACATCCGACCAGTACTATCCCGAATGGCAAATATACGACTCCGATGATTCTTTGCTTTCACAACATTGTGGAAATATTTAGTGTTAGAATCACCCACAGCCAACCAATCCACCTTCGATTTCTGTTGTAGAAACAACGATTCATCCCGGACTGCTTCTTTATACATTCACATCACACTATCAGGTGTAGTCATCAAGTCTTCATTACCCGGTCTCCTATCCAACTCGAGCTGATAATCCTCCATAAGCTTCCTTGAATTTTTAACTTTTTCATGCAAATTCCCTAGATCAAATAGAAGTTTACGAAGCGGACCCAAGCTGTTAACATCAAACACATCAATAACATTCACACACTCCTTAAATTCCCTTGTTCCAATACTTACCGAGGAAGTGCCCGTTAGCGAATCATCGACCTCCAACGTCGCATTAAAATCCCCCATAATGGTCCACGGTTTATTACGCATAAACACATGGTGCTGACTCAAATCATCCCATAAATCCCTTCTATCTTTGTAATGGTTTTCCGCATACACGAAAGAGCAAAACAAAGACTTCTTATCAAGCTTATACACGATCTGCGTATGAACCACCTGATTAGTTTGAGCAAGAGTCATCACATCCACTATATTCTCATCCCATCCCACAATTATCCGAGTACCTCTAGGACAAAAAGAAGCATTAGAAGCCCATTTCCAGTTCCTACATACTTTATTGCAAACATCCGACACATTCGACACATCCACATGAGTCTCCATAATAGCACATACTTGCACATGATTATCCGAAATAACTTGACGAACCTCCTTTTGTTTAAGGGAGCGGTTCAACCCCCTAATATTCAATGCGCAGATACTACCCATTAGAAACCCCATTACCAGGTGTGCTTGCACCCTCAGCTTTGTTACCATCAATCTTTCTATCCATGAACTTAGGAATCTCATCTAACAAGTCATCCACTCCTATATCATCTATTATAATCTGATCCTTGGAGCTCTTACACACTTTATTAGTAGACTTCATTTGTTGCACTGGTCTAGCATAATTAGCACCCACACTAGTCACCACCTCCTCATTATTCAGCACATCAAAAGAGTTAGACACCTTTACCAGAGCATTGGACGAAGAAGATTTATCCGATTGATTGTTAACTTTAATAATCGGCCTATAAACCATCTTCGGCTTCTTGTTATTAACCTGAAATCCTTGCTAGCCACTTTTTTGTTTTTACCTTTAAACTCCCTAAACCCGTCGGCATCAGTCTTGAGCCCATCCTCCACCACCGTCTTCGGATTCTTCGGACATGAATTCCCCTCGTGACCGAATACACAACACGTTGCACACCTTAATGGCTCCCAATCGTATTCTACCTTTACCTCAGCCATCGAAAACCCATTTCCACCCAAACCTGGGACCGCCACCTTCACCACTCTTTTTAAGTCGGATCCAGCTTGCACCTCAATCAAAGCTCTAGCAAAGCTACTCCTACCCCACGATTCAGCGCACATCGATGCCGTATATGAATCTAGCATTTTCAGATCTCCTATTTTAGAGGCCAAAAGGCTCAAACCATCCTCAGTAAACGCTACCAAAGGCACATCATGCAACTTCACCCACACTGGAATAGCCGTTATATCTTCTTTAACTAGGTTGCCCGACGGAGACCACTCATTCAAGATGATGGGGACATTCCTAATCATCCATGGTCCATCCTCCAGCAATTTCTCCATCCCCGACTTAGAATTAAACTTAAAAAAGAAGAATCCCTTCGCATTCATCATTAGTCTAGATAATCCATATTTTGCCCACTGATTCTTAGCAAAGTATTCAACAACTGGAAACGCCAGTCGTTTACCCAAGAAATACCCATATAACGTATTTGCAAACCGATCATGTACCTGTTTAACCGAATCAACATGAATCACAACATCCACTCCATCCATTGTCTCTGTCGTTTCCAGCTTCCTGAAGTTCACTTTAACAGGCTCCTTCTGAGTTTTAACAACCATCGCGTATGAGATAGGCTTGTTCATGGCATTTTCCAAATTGTCCATACAACTGTTGTTACTTTCCATTATGTCATCAGCTGAACCACTAGGGTTTGCATGGGAATCCTTCATCGCTGCCATATATTCCCCTCCACATGCCGAATCAACATTCAACTCCACAGGTTTAGAAATTTCGAATAGCCCATCATTGACCGATCTATTGTTGGTTGAGTATATACCCCGTCTTGGAAACAGATTGTTGCCCTCAATGTTTGTCACCCGCAGCCCAATACCATGAATTGGTGGTGTATTCTCTTCCGTCCCAGGAGTAACAACCTCCTCCAACGAATTAACACCATCACTCCTACCCTCCATGCACACGTATCACCAAAAAAACAATAAAATCCAGCCGGCTAAGAACAATGACAGAAAAAACCCTAATCCTGTAACCATAGAGCTGAATTTCAATCCTTAACAGATTAACCCAGAGTATCAATCTAGCTAAATTAAACTCAGTTAACTGCGACCAATAACAACCGGATTAATAGGTCAGGATCTCTAAACAGCAACTATGGCGGCGATTGAAGAAAAACGAAAATAAAAACCCTAATTTTAGATTGATTACTATTGCTAACGAGTTCGTTATAGAGATTTGATAAACAAAACTCTAATCACAGACTGTTATACAACCGAATCTCAAAGAAAATTTAGGGTTTCATGATGATCAAGAAAATCGCCCAGGAGAGAGGGAAGGATTTTTCTTATGATTATTATTCCCCGTTTAGGTAGCTTATGCTAATTTAACGCGTCGTTTGCGTAAAACGCGTTCGGACCACCTAACTAGTCTTATGACAAGTAAAATATGTGACAACCCTCACAATTACAGGTACTGTACAATTAATTAATTCTAATTATGTGCTTAATGACTGTGCTTGATAACAACTGACCCTTTAAACTGCTTACTGATTTATGTTACAAACATACATGTGCATCACTTTACATACAGTCACTCCATTTATTTCATACAGACTCTTAGTGACCAACCTGATGCACAAAGCACAGTTAGCACAGTGAGCGGATAACTCAGACACATGCTGACAATGCCAGCACATAGACAGACACTATATTGAGACCAGTATGAGCCAGGGATAAAACACTACACCAGTACGAAGTGTAGGGAAGTGAGAAGCATAAGACTATGTCACTAAGTGATAGTTTGAGTGTCGGAAAGTGCCTAAAACTCATTTTAAATACAGAATTCTGCAATTTTTGTAATAATTAAGCTTTTAACACACTCATATTACACAGAGTATTGACTAAATGGTCCTGGACACTTTCCTAAGTGTTGGAATTAATTTCGTTACAAAAAGATGCATAAAAGACACTATACGGTACAATTAAACGCTTTAACGGAACGATGCATAACCGAACAACCAGACATTACCCGGGACACCAAAATATTGTCAGAAATATTATTTTATCATTCTTAATTAATTACGGTCACAAAAATCCCCATACGCCATGTAAACATGACATACACCCACTATACTTGAAAATACCCTTAACCTTCTAATTTAAAACCTATTAGTTAACAAAAATTTTCACTTTACCCCCCCCCCCAAACCAAAAATCTACCACAATCATTTAAAATATTTTGTTTAGATTGTTTGTAAAGGTAATCTTTATTCTATTGGCCAAGAATATTGAGTATGATGACTCTAGGCTCTATATTGCTTACATTTCCAAGAAACTCATCATCACCATCAACCTACACTCAACCTTCTCCCTCCTCCCCTTATTTTTGGCTCACCCCTCTCCCCCATAGCCGATTTCATCACCACCACCTCTCACATCCTCCATTTTCTTCACTACAAGCTCTCATTCCAAGCCTTGAAGTTCCTCCATAGAAGTGCAAGTTGTAGAGCTTTCAAGGAAGATTGGTTCAAGCCTTTGTCACTAACATTTCTTCATCATCTTTGCCCTAAGATTGTTACCCTAGCCTTGTGCTTGTAGTAAGTCCCTTCACACCCTTGTTCCATCTTGTTCTTTGTTATGAATACTTAGTAGGAGGATGATAATCATGTAACACAAGAAAATGAACACTAAAAAGTTGAACTTGAAATTCTGCATAAAAACCATAGATAAAAGGGTTGTATGAAGTTGAAATCTGGATGGTTTAGGGTTGGTTAAAGCATGATTGAGGTTTGAACATTTATTCATCGATAAACCATGGTTAGGGTTTTTGTTTATGCGTTTTTAGTAACTTTTACAATGTAAACAGCTTGCTGAGTTGTATTTCCAGCCAACTTCAACAGGCTGTAACTGGACCGTTTTAAATCGAAAAACTGATTTTCTGAAGCCTAAAATGTGTATTTTGGAATAACTAAACAAATGGCACTGGAATCGTAATTGTTCGAGACCGTTTACTATTTCTAAGGGACTGTTTTTGGACAGCAGCTCAAGCTGCATTTTTACTGCAGAAAAAGTGTGTTGGTTTCAAAGTCATAACATGAAACCTGAGTAAAATTGACTCATGGAATTTTTATAGTAGTTGTTCACCATTGTCACGATGACCCTCCAACTGGAATTTCGTCAATCGGACTTACAGTTAATTTTTAGTGAATTATTCCGTAAACTGCAATCAGAAAGTAACAAATCTGATTGCAGTAGGGAAAATGATTTTCTATAAAATATAGGGAACGAACTGGACTCTGATATTTTTACATAATTAATTTTGGAACACATGGAACCTTCTGTAAAAATTTTAGAATTTTTGGAAAAGGATAACTATTTTATAAAAATCCTTGAAAACAGTCCGGTTTTGAGTAATGAAGTTGAAATAAAGTAAGTAATGCTTTGTACGTTTATATGTCAGTTTGATTATTGAAAATGAACTACGGGTTGTACGTAAAAGAAAATGATATGCTAATTAAGCATGGACACCTCCGTTTACAAAGGAAACTATGGCGAAATTTTCCGAAAATCCGAACACTTAGTAAAATATTCGAGAAATATAGATACGAAATAGTTGCCTAACTAGTTTCTAAAGACAATAGTTAAGTTAAAATAATTATTATTATTTTAACAAAATAATACCAAAGTAATGCAACTCAAAACACTAAACTCTAAGCCAAAGGCACGACCCGTTCCTTTAATAGACATTAGTACGTTGTAGGTTGTCGTGTAGCGGACAGAGTTGAGATTCGATTCAAGACGCACTACAGTGAGTTCATGTCCCCCTTTTCTCATAACTGTTTTCAGTTTTATACTTCGGAGGTGAAATACATGTTACAATTATTACAGACATTTACAGACTTTTACAAACATTTACAGACTTTTACAGACATTTACAGACATTTACAGACACTTATTTATATGGTATGGTTAGCTTAAGGAGGGTTTTATTACGCGATCATGTGAGTGGTGGGCACAACACTTAAGGCCATTAATCCTCATTGTAGGACCACGGGACATGAGTGATAGATCTATTTGGGTGTAGCGAGCCCACACCCATGAGGCCGGGGCGGCCCATAGTGGTGACTATGTCTTCATACCGGAGACAAATTTGCTAGGTTTGAGTCTTCCTGCATCATTCACACATAATATTGGCTTTGCAACCCAATGGTGATCAGTTTTTCCTTATTGCTACATACCAGGGACTATTTTACATACAGATATACTAAACGGTTTATACACACATACATACTAAACGGTTTATACACACAGACATATTACAAAGGTTTTTACATACTCACTTACACATGAACTCGCTCAACTTTATGTTGATTTTTCAAATTACATGTATTTCAGGGAATTAATTGGATCTGGCAAGTGTTGCATGTTAGACAAGCTGCGTACTTAATAAGGATGTCATCCAGAGTTGTAGGGTTTGGGAAGTGCAACTCCTTCCTGGACGAGTTGCATGTCTCTTATCCTTGTTTTGTTGGTAGTCTTTCGCTGAGTCTTACGAATTCGTTTTAAACAAGTAATGTTTTATAATGCATTTTGTGGTTGATGTTTTAAGACAATATGTTATGCATTTTTCTAAACTATTTTAATGGATGAACATCATATATTTTTATCATATAGCATTGTTGTGATTGTTGCTATGGTATTAAGAAGTCACACCAAATAAACCCACGCTTCCGCAAAAGGCAGGGTGTGACAGCTTGGTATCAGAGCCTCGATCATAGCGAACTAGGATTCTTTCTCGAGTCTAGACTATGATCAGTAGGGCTCTCACGAAAACGTTTTCAAACACTTTTTACATTGCATACACTAAAAGTCTAGATCCAGGGAACAAACATTTTTACAAACAAAAGGCACAACTACACATTCCAAAACTTATATTTATAATTCAGTCTTAGAGACTGAGGGAGGATCAGTCTTACAGACTGAGGGAGGATCTATCTTCGAGACTGAGGGAGGATCGGTCTTAGAGACCAGGAATTTGGTCTTAGAGACCAGGGATTAAGGAAATTTGGTCTTAGAGACCAGGGATTAAGGAAATTTGGTCTTAGAGGCCAGGGAGTTAGTCTGAGAGACTAGGGAGTTTAGCCTGAGAGACTGGGTAGGATAGTCTTGAGAAGACTAGGATGATTACATGCTTACATTGTCGTTACATACACACTTAATTGTTGTTTATTGATATACGTGCATAGGCGATGACTATTTGCATACGCTAACTGATAGTGATTACTATGGAAATACATACTATGACTACCCTGTACCGATACACATGTCGTCTTGATCAAAAAGCGGGTTATTAGACATTGACAACCCTACGGCCACCGACGCCGATAATGAGACTGCATCTGCGCCAGAGACATTTACGTCAGACACTGAGAGTGATCCTGACATGTTGACCAAGGATGAAGACGACTTCCAACCGTCCGCGCTGCCAGACGTTGGCGATGAATTACCCTTGCTGATGGCTTCTTTGACGAGAATCTTCCTGTCATTCTTGTTGCGGTCCACGACCATCTAATCATTTGGACACTTCGATGGCGAGCACATCATGGCTCCGATCCTCGACGCCGTACCTCTCGTGGTTATTTTCCCAAGGATCCGTCTATTTGATGAATTGTTTAATGGCGACATTAATCTGCTTGTTGATGATCCTCCTGTTGATGCCCAGGACGATGGATGATTAGATGAGAACATAGTTACTAATTTCACTTCTTAAGGCCCCTGTTAACAGGCCACCCTCTGATTCTAGCGTTTATTCGATTTCAGACTCCCTTGAGTCTGTGACATTTACAGCCTTTTAGACGGCCTGGTCACATCTTTCTACTCCTGACACAGACGACCACGCCATTATGACTGCTACACTAACACCTGCTCGAGGCCCCACACCATTACACGACCCAGGGCCTGCTCCTGAGTTAGCTTCTGCACCTTTTGGGACAACTTGATGTTGCACCTGCTAATCCTGCACCCTTGTTTGATTAGGAACCTGCTTCTTTCGGAATACCTGACATTACACCTCTTATATCCGACCCAGTACCAGTGCCTGATGATCTCCTCATCAGTCGAGACATTTGTTCGTGAACCTTCCCCGCTGATATCGCTCTTGTGAAGACCGACATCCATTGCGCCAAGATGCCTAATGCTTTCCTTCAAGATATACCCACCTCAGAGTAGAATCCATTCAGCACCCCTACCCCGAGAAGGTACTCCAGGTCAGCACCCGCACCCCGAGAAGGTACTCCAGGTCAGCACCCGCACCCCGAGAAGGTACTCCAGGTCAGCACCCGCACCCCGAGAAGGTACTCCAGGTCAGCACCCGCACCCCGAGAAGGTACTACAGGTCAGCACCCGCACCCCGAGAAGGTACTCCAGGTCAGCACCCGCCTAACGATCCCATCGGCTACAGCAACATTTTCTACGACCTCACAGACCGCACCGTTTGCTACTTTCAAATCTACAGCGGACGAGCCATTTCGACGGTCCCTATAATACTCTATGCTAATTTTAGACCTTTACCATCCCTCACACTATGGAGGCTACACGCGGAAAGAGTGCTCCTGTAACGTCAACTACAGTTTGAGGATATAAGGCCCAACATTTTGGAACTTGAACTGACACCATGTCCTCCACCCTGTCTATTGCCAGTATACTTTGATCCTCCACATTCATCACTGTCTCCTTTGGCACACTCACCTGCTGCTACTACACCTTCTTGGTTATTAAGGCTCGTTTCTTTACTGTAAAGCAGCAGATCAATTAATTACTTCGACGTATATACAAGCTCACGGAGGAATTCACGCATGTTAACGATTTACTTTTCTTTCCTACTCCACGTCAGTCACCAGTATAATTGGTTTCTTGATTTTTGCGGATTGCATTACATTTGGGTAAAGACACTAATGATAAGCCGGGATTGTGGAGACTTTTTAAGGCCACTTCAGACTATGTGATTTTGAGACACTGATATACTTGTTGGACAAGGGTAGGGTGACCCTGTGTCCCCCTTGATGTGATACATTTTGAAAAAAAAAATGGATACCATTGTGATCGGAGAATAATGGGAGCCCAATCATTATTAAACATGCGACACTAATTTATGACCAAAACCCAATGAAAGTTCAGTCACTAGGCCTTCGCTAAGCACGTTGTTGATCTATATGCGTGTACTATAGTTATAATACTACGTCCTTGCTTGCTATACTCTCATTAAACATAATTCCATTTACTTGCATATACTATGAGTATGTTGTTGCTTGAGGAGTTGATATCATTACGTGCAAATACATGATCTCCAAACAACTATTTACATTCCCTGAACAGACGAGACCTAACTAACCCGTACTTCTTCCTAGAAGATGTCTCATCAAGAGATCACCCGACTGGCCGAGGCAGAATGGCAAGCACACGCCTCACGAGTCATAACTCGGCCCGAGGTTCTTCGCTACAAACACGGCGAAGGTGCCTCAAGGAATGACCCACCTAATGGCTGTACCTACAAACAGTTTCTAGACTGCAAACCCTTGAGCTACGGTGGCACTGGGGGTGCCATAGCTTTTATGAAATGGGTTGAGAATGTGGATGCGGTGGTGCGAATGAGCGGTTGCACGCTAGAGCAACAAGTCCCATACATTTCCGGATTGCTGCAAGATGAAGCTCTGTTATGGTGGAATCTTCGGGTTCGAATAATGGGCGAGACTGCAACATATGCGTTAACATGGAATGAGCTAAGGGAAATGATGCGTAGGGAGTATTGCTCGCAGATGGAGATCCAGAAGCTGGAATTCGAACTCTGGAAGCTAAAGATGGAAGGTCCAAATGTGGTGGAGCACGTGCAGAAACTTCATGATTTGTCGCGAGTCATTCCGTACCTGGTGGAACCAGAATTGAAAAGAATGGAGCAATCCGTGTGGGAACTTGCGCCTCAAGCCCTAAGCTTAATAACAGCATCAACGCCACCAACAACTAGTGTCGCAAGTATAATGGGTTTGGCGCTTGCTAAAGAAGCACTTAGATTGGAAGGGCTTTCAACCCCCGACGGGAAGGAGGAAATTCCGAAAGAGTCATCCGGAAAGAACAAGAGAAAGCTCGCAAATTTCAAGAAGATTACTCGGGTGAGTGAAAAGAAGAAGGCCAAAAAGGGAGAAGACTACATGGGTATCCTACCTAAGTGCGACAATTATCTACGTTATCATATCGGGCGATGTAAATACGGAAATTGCGACAACTGTGGCAAGAGAGGGCATCCAAAGGAGACTTGTTGGCAAGGTGCTGAATACGGGAACGGAAGCCTAGATGGTAGCGGAAATCATGGGGGAAACAACGGCACCAACGACTATCAAGGTAGAACCAGTGATGAACAGGAACGTGCTCAAGGTTGTTTTAACTGCGGGGACAAAAAGCATTTCAGGAAGTATTGTCCTATCAATAAGCAGGCACAAGAAGGAGTTTTCGACATCGGAACTGTCACACCCCGACCACGTAAAACATCAAATCGTGGCGGAAACGTCGGGGAGTGTTGTAACAGAATTATTGTTTCACAACCATGGCATTTAAAGTATTATCTTATTCATCACCCGAGGGTGGAATTCATTGTTCAAACAAGAACCAACAAGCCACATTGTCTTAAAACTACAGAAATAAAGAGCACATGACGAAATTAAACTACGTCTAGTTTTGTTTTATGTCACTAAGGCCCAAGTCCACCCTAGCGTGTCACGATCATCCTACGCATTTGCTCCTGAAACACATGTGAAAATAAAGTACGTTAGCATAAAAATGCCAGTGAGTAACATAGGTTTTGTGAAAATAGGATTCATGACTTAGGTTTTAGAAAAGGGTTGTTTAACAAAGTCAGTCATGATCCTTGTAACATGTTTTGTTTTATAAATTATTTGAAAAGCGATGATAAAGTAGATGATATGTGAAAAAGTAATGTAAGGTTTAAATGAATAACTAAGTAAAATGAGTTTGTATATTATATATCGAACAGTGTTGTAAAACAATGTCTTGTGAAAAATATGTTATTTGTAAGAAAAATGAATAAGTCCAAGTTGAATGACTTAAATAAACCACCCAATGAAAGTTGCCCATGTCTAAACCATTTGCCCAATGTTATTGTGAAAACCATGTCAAAATGTATATATCAATATCAACATTGTCTATGTCAAATATCAATCATGTAATGTGTACTCAAAATGTCAATGTATGGTTAGTGAAATATGTATCAACTAAACCATAGGAAAAATGCACAAAACAGTGTATTGAAGTAAAACATGGTTTAAATCAACGCTATGTTTTGTGGAAAATGCATGCTATAATGAATACAGACCTTTATGCGGTATTGTGAAAATGCATACATCCAAGCCTTGCAACTGTGGTGATAAACCTTTAAACAAATTAAAGGTCTATCTGTCTAAATGTTTTAATCGAATTCGGTCATTCCTTCCAATCCAAACATACCCAGGATTTCAGGAACGGGAGTTGTCAATTCCTATGGTACCATTACCTACTAACGAGCGGCGTGATCAATGTTAATGAATGTATATTGTCCCACTTAAACAAACCAAATGTCATACCCAAAATGTAAGCATGAAAATGTCATGTAAAACAAATGCACTAAGTATGATGAACATACATAGCGTGAAAATGTCATGTAAAATAAATGCACTAAGTATGATGAACATACATAGCGTGAAAATGTCGGGTAAAACAAATGTACTAAGTATAATGAACATACATAGCGTGAAAATGTCATGTAAAACAAATGTATTAATGAACATAGCAAGTATATGATATGAAAGCATGAAAAGAATGAAAGTAACAAGTAGGCACATGTGTTTCACCCCAAAATGTTTGGAAAACAGTAAAAGAGGGGACTATGTACTCACTTGAGATTGCTTAGAAGTCGTAGAACAACCACCAAGCAATGCTAGAAGATCACGGAATCAAACGACACCTATAAAGGCATCTACATTAATAACCGGACCTATTGGAGGATCGGGTAGTACGAGGGTTTGCAAACCAAATAAGTGTGGGAACTTATGTAATATGGTTTGACAAAGCCTACATACTAATCGAAACTTTACCTAAGTGCTTTAGACCCGGTACGACCCGCTTAGGTAGCTTATGCTACTTTAACGCGTCGTTTGCGTAAAACGCGCTTGAAACGCCTAACTAGCCCTATGACAAGCAAGATATGCCTTAACACACTTAATATTGTTGCTAAATCAGTTTAGGTGTCAAAAAATTATGTTACATAAGTTTAAAATGAATTTTAGTGTAAAAAGGGCATTTTGGTAATTTACCTAAGGCATAAGAACCACTTGTCATACAACTACTTAAACGGCGTGACCATAAGGTATAACCTCGGAAGGTTATTCCCTATACACTATGGTCACCTAATGTGTTTGGTCGGATCCTAATGATCGACCAAATGGGTCGGGTTCGTAAGCATAAGCGATTGTTTAGATCGCTTACCTTTACGACCCTAGACAAGCACAAAACTAAAAGCGACGAGCTAAACATGCTAGAACATGTTTAGAGAACAGGTTTGGTATTAAAACAAACGGTTTTAATACCCTAAAGTAGTTTGGTTACAAAATGCGCAAGAAAACGCATTTTGACCGAAACTACGACTCGTCACTAAGCCTAGATAACGTGGTAATCAGTAGGTATAGTCGCTAGGGACTATAACCAACGTGATTACGCTCACGTTATGAAGTTCAAACGAACTTCGCATTGACCATAAACTGGTCAATGCAGAAAGTCAAACAAAGTTTGACTTTCGGACTCGAAAAGCAATAAAAGAACGAAAGAATACTTACAACGGGTCCCCGCAAGATTGAATTCCGAGTACTCTCAGGTATGAAGTGTCAAAGCACCCCAACTTAGAGAGCAACCTCAGAATTCAAGTGTGAGGGAAATGGGCAAGACATGGAGGGGTATATATAGGATTTGGTTAACCGTTAAGATCGTTTCTCGCAAAGCGTGCTTCGATCTTGGCCATCCATGTGTACCCATAGTTTTTAAAAACCATTTGAGCCCATTGTTTCAGTCCCCTGATTCGAAAATACCATTTGCAATGGGTTTTTGAGTGCATAACAGCTGTTAGCAGCTGTTAAAACTGTTTTTGCAGTTCTGGGGACCTCACGCGGCCCGCGTGAGAATTACCAAAATGCTAGGCGGGCCGCCTAGCTATGTCAGATCAGCAAAAACTTTGCAAAATGACAGTTTTGGTCCCTGCATGCGTTTTAACTAGATTTTGCCATACCAAAGCCTTCGAAACTTATTTCTAAGTTATGTAAAGGTTATTTAAGGTATGTTAAGCATAAATTGATGTTCCGGAGTATTTGTTGCATATAACTGATTATGTTTTCGTACCAGTTTGCGTAAAATTCTCCAGAAAGCGATATAGAGTTTGAAATCGAATAAAGCCAAAACATGAAAAACATCAAACATGAATAAACAAACATTGGGATCAAATAACTTTATTTCATTGATAACCGAACTGTTTACAATGATTACAAGCACAAATGTCACAGGAACTGGGGAGCACACCAAGAATCCAAGCACTCAATGTTATGCATCTGTGTTGCCAAATACTGTTGCAAATTTTCGGTTTCGCATCCCTAGAGTTCGAGAATGTACTTGATATAGTAGCACGTAAGTTAGATAACTTGCACTCGAGGGAACTAGCTAGATGAAGCTAGTAGAAGCCAACGTGGTGACTAGAAACGGCAAGATAGAACCCGGAGAGCGTGAATTTACGCTTGATCTACTGCCAGCTGAGTTGGAAAGCTTCGACAAGGTAATTGGGATGGATCAACTGCCGAGTGTTCGAGCGGAGATTGATAACCGCATCACAATGGCAAACGAAGAAACGACTGTGGCTCATGAAGCAGGGTATGCCCCTACAAAATACCAATTGCGGGGAGGCACAAAAGTTGTTGCATAAAGGATGTGTTGTTTCTTGGCTCATGTCGGGGACAAGGGAGCCGAAGAACCAAAACTCGAAGATATTCCTGTGATAAGGAAATATCCTGAAGTCTTCCCTGAAGACTTGCCAGAATTATCCCCTCAATGACAAGGCGAATCTTCGCATCGATTTGATTCCAGGCGTTGCGCCTGTAGTCGATGCACTTGAGCGACTTACACCTTCGGAGATGCAAGAATTGGCAGTGTAACCTCAGAAGTTGATAAAGAAGGAAGATAACAGACCAAAATTCCCTTTGGGGGTAACCCAAATTCTGCTCATCTAGAAGGAGGACGTAAATTTTCAAATAGGCATCAACTATCAAGAGCCGAACGAGCTAACCCACAAGAGTCAGTAACTCTTGCTGAGAATTAACGAATTTCTTACTTAACTAACTTTGAGGATCCAACTACTATTACACGACTGATTGACGATCAAGTGTCGTTAGCGATGAATTCAGGAAGAAAGTATACCGGGGAAATCGTGGGACGATAACTTGTTTTTAGACGCACACAAGATGGTGTTTCCTACTCAATACACAAAACCGAGTTACACAGAATATGAAACCTTGAGGATCTAGAAAACATATGCTTAGGACCCTTGGGAACCCAGGTCCAAACTTGTAGAGGTCGCTACTTAGAAACCATACTTGTTAACTCGATCGAACACCATTAACCTGACATACATGCCATTTCAGTTAACAAAATAGAAAGTACTTAAATTTCTTTCGTTGAAACCGTCACTTTTGCTTCTAGCAAGTAGATGTTTGCATCTCTACTCCCCTTAATGGTAGTTGCATCACGTTGATTTTCTTCGCTGAGAGCGAACACTCTTTTGCTTCGAATGTTTGGTCGTTTCTCCATTTTAGCAAACACTCATTGTGTCATTACTTGAAAGCTCTCATATTATGCATGCATCTTTTGCTACGCGTGCGGTTTCATTTCAAGCGCTTCATTGAAACTCGAATATTATGTTGCTAAATCTAACTACTGGGTTGTGATTCAAATGGCCTACATTATTGTAACGGTTGACTCTTTTGCTATCAAGTTAACACACTCTTTTGAAACTTCTTTTTATTTTGAGTTACATTCATGGTTTATTTTTGTAACCATGCTGAGATTTCCCTTATTGGTGCATACGTTTATTGTCGAGTTACGTTGAAACTAAGTTCAATTGCTTGAACTTATCCATTTCGCATATTCGGTTTAAGACGTCATATGATGTATTGGGAGCATCATTTTCAAACATTGTTGCAAAGATTCCTTCATTTTGAGTCGTAGTAAATTCAGTTGATCTACGACTCCACTAAATCGTTTGATTGACTTCGACACCTTGAGGTGACATTTTCACAGAATTGAGCTTGCGCTAAGTTAGTTTCTCATTCCATACACGGATTTTAATTATTTAATTGCTCTAAATCCGTGTCGTTTATCACAATTAAAGCAGCCTCAACACGGTTGTGTGTTAAGGCAAAGGTACGTAGATTCGTTTCATACTAGTGTACCTCCTAACGATACTTTTACTGTCAATCGAATACCTTGCGGTACTTAATACCTTTCACTTTCGATCAAAAATAGTGGCTCTTTGATATTCCATATTCAATTGGTAACGTCACGACATTGTGTAAATCAAACCTTCGGGTTGTCTTTGTACACTTTCATTTGAGTTCAGGCACGATAAACTTGTTTAGTCACCACCATTATTGAATCTCGTCATTACGACACCCTGTGGTGTCATTATCTCGTGCTAATCATGGTCAACTGTTTCACCCAAAACTACATATAGTTTTGTCGACTTGTCATTTAAACATTTCTGATGCAACTACGAATCAAGACCGTGATACACCAAAGTTCGCTTGTATTCCATTCGGTGTACCTACGAAACTTTAGAGTGCCAACACACTAAACATTTCCGTTCCTTTAGTCGGGAGATTTACAGATCACTTTACTACTACTTTTGGGTTATTGATTTTGAGTTCATATAGCTGATGCTACGGTTGTGAAAACTCGTTGGCATATTGTGACCGACTGTCTAAGTATCCTAATGGACAAGACTCCTCTTTTGTGGAACCCCTGTTAACTGGATTACACTAGACTATACGTCGATACGTCTTGTACCCTCGACACCAAATGATAAAAACACATACCTTTTAACTATTGGATTCGTAGTGTTATATATATATATATATTCTTGGACTCACTTAATGTGAATAAGGTTTGATTCGATTTGGTAATTATCTACCTCGGTACTATTCATATACATACATGCCTAACGAAACCCTAAGGAATTAAGGTAGTACAAATTTCGAGGACGAAATTTTCTTAACGGGGGGAGAATGTGACAACCCTCACAATTACAGATATTGTACAATTAATTAATTCTAATTATGTGACTGTGCTTGATAACAACTGACCCTTTAAACTGCTTACTGATTTATGTTACAAACATACATGTGCATCACTTTACATACAGTCACTCCATTTATTTCATACAGACTCTTAGTGACCAACCTGATGCACAAAGCACAGTTAGCACAGTGAGCGGATAACTCAGACACATGCTGACAATGCCAGCACATAGACAGACACTATATTGAGGCCAATATGAGCCAGGGATAAAACACTACACCAGTATGGAGTGTAGGGAAGTGAGAAGCATAAGACTATGTCACTAAGTGATAGTTTGAGTGCCGGAAAGTGCCTAAAACTCATTTTAAATACAGAATTCTGCAATTTTTGTAACAATTCAGCTTTTAACACACTCATATTACACAGAGTATTGACTAAATGGTCCTGGACACTTTCCTAAGTGTTGGAATTAATTTCGTTACAAAAAGATGCATAAAAGACACTATACGGTACAATTAAACGCTTTAACGGAACAATGCGTAACCGAACAACCAGACATTACCCGGGACACCAAAATATTGTCAGAAATATTATTTTGTCATTCTTAATTAATTACGATCACAAAAATCCCCATACGCCATGTAAACATGACATACACCCACTATACTTGAAAATACCCTTAACCTTCTAATTTAATACCTATTAGTTAACAAAAATTTTCACTTTACCCCCCCCCCCCAAACCAAAAATCTGCCATAATCATTTAAAATATTTTGTTTAGATTGTTTGTAAAGGTAATCTTTATTCTATTGGCCAAGAATATTGAGTATAATGACTCTAGGCTCTATATTGCTTACATTTCCAAGAAACTCATCATCACCATCAACCTACACTCAACCTTCTCCCTCCTCCCCTTATTTTCGGCTCACCCCTCTCCCCCATAACCGATTTCATCACCACCACCTCTCACATCCTCCATTTTCTTCACTACAAGCTCTCATTCCAAGCCTTGAAGTTCCTCCATAGAAGTGCAAGTTGTAGAGCTTTCAAGGAAGATGGGTTCAAGCCTTTGTCACTAACATTTCTTCATCATCTTTGCCCTAAGATTGTTACCCTAGCCTTGTGCTAGTAGTAAGTCCCTTCACACCCTTGTTCCATCTTGTTCTTTGTTATGAATACTTAGTAGGAGGATGATAATCATGTAACACAAGAAAATGAACACTAAAAAGTTGAACTTGAAATTATGCATAAAAACCATAGATAAAAGGGTTGTATGAAGTTGAAATCTGGATGGTTTAGGGTTGGTTAAAGCATGATTGAGGTTTGAACATTTATTCATCGATAAACCATGGTTAGGGTCTTTGTTTATGCGTTTTTAGTAACTTTCACAATGTTAACAGCTTGCTGAGTTGTATTTCCAGCCAACTTCAACAGGCTGTAACTGGACCGTTTTAAATCGAAAAACTTATTTTCTGAAGCCTAATATGTGTATTTTGGAATAACTAAACAAATGGCACTGGAATCGTAATTTTTCGAGACGGTTTACTATTTTTAAGGGACTGTTTTTGGACAGCAGCTCAAGGTGCATTTTTACTGCAGAAAAAGTGCGTTGTTTTCGAAGTCATAACTTGAAACCTTAGTAAAATCGACTCATGGAAATTTTACAGTAGTTGGTCACCGTTGTCACGATGACCCTCCAACTGGAATTTCGTCAATCGGACTTACGGTTAATTTTTAGTGAATTATTCCGTAAACTGCAATCAGAAAGTAACAAATCTGATTGCAGTTGGGAAAATGATTTTCTATAAAATATAGGTAACGAACTGGACTCTGATATTTTTACATAGTAAATTTCGGAACTCATGGAACCTTCTGTAAAAATTTGAGAATTTTTGGAAAAGGATAACTATTTTATAAAAATTCTCGAAAACAGTCCGGCTTTGAGTAATGAAACTGAAATAAAGTAAGTAATGCTTTGTACGTTTATATGTCAGTTTGATTATTGAAAATGAACTACGGGTTGTATGTAAAAGAAAATGATATGCTAATTAAGCATGGACACCTCCGTTTACAAAGGAAACTATGGCGAAATTTTCCGAAAATCCGAACACTTAGTAAAATATTCGAGAAATATAGATACGAAATAGTTGCCTAACTAGTTTCTAAAGACAATAGTTAAGTTAAAATAATTATTATTATTTTAACAAAATAACACCAAAGTAACGCAACTCAAAACACTAAACTCTAAGCCAAGGCACGGCCCGTTCGTCTAATAGACATTAGTACGTTGTAGGTTGTCGTGTAGCAGACAGAGTTGAGATTCGATTCAAGACGCACTACAGTGAGTTCATGTCCCCCCCCCCATTTTCTCTTAACTGTTTTCAGTTTTATACTTCGGGGGTGAAATACATGTTACAATTATTGCAGACATTTACAGACATTTACAGACTTTTACAGACATTTACAGACTTTTACAGACATTTGCAGACATTTACAGACATTTATTTATATGGTATGGTTAGCTTAAGGAGGGTTTTATTACGCGATCATGTGAGTGGTGGGCACAACACTTAAGGCCATTAATCCTCATTGTAGGACCACGGGACATGAGTGATAGATCTATTTGGGTGTAGCGAGCCCACACCCATGAGGCCGGGGCGGCCCATAGTGGTGACTATGTCTTCATACCGGAGACAAATTTGCTAGGTTTGAGTCTTCCTGCATCATTCACACATACTATTGGCTTTGCAACCCAATGGTGATAAGTTTTTCCTTATTGCTACATACCAGGGACTATTTTACATACAAACATACTAAACGGTTTATACACACAGACATACTAAACGGTTTATACACACAGACATATTACAAAGGTTTTTACATACTCACTTACACATGAACTCGCTCAACTTTATGTTGATTTTTCAAATTACATTTATTTCAGGGAATTAATTGGATCTGGCAAGTGTTGCATGTTAGACAAGCGGCGTACTTAATAAGGATGTCATCCAGAGTTGTAGGGTTTGGGAAGTGCAACTCCTTCCTGGACGAGTTGCATGTCTCTTATCCTTGTTTTGTTGGTGGTCTTTCGCTGAGTCTTACGAACTCGTTTTAAACAAGTAATGTTTTATAATGCATTTTGTGGTTGATGTTTTAAGACAATATGTTATGCATTTTTCTAAACTATTTTAATGGATGAACATCATATATTTTTATCATATAGCATTGTTGTGATTGTTGCTATGGTATTAAGAAGTCACACCAAATAAACCCACGCTTCCGCAAAAGCCAGGGTGTGACAAAATATGCCTTAACATGTCTAATATTGTTGCCAACTCAGCTTAGACGTCAAAAATTATGTTTTTTTTTGGGTAAAGGGTTACCCCGGTGATTTTATATATCAACAAAACAATACAAAACAAGTAGTATGGAGCATCCATACTAGTTCAAACATGGGACAACCCCCATGAAAGTACATCAAACCAAAAAACAATTGAAACTACTAGACTAACATCTAGAAAATTGACAACCACACTAAGCCAATTCACTCATCAGTCAAGAGTGTTCCATGAATCCCCCCAAGCGCTTAGAAGCTCTCACACCTTCACAAAGTTCTTGAACTTCACAACCATTAGCTTATACCGAACCGTTTGCAGAATTACGTCACTTAGCACCTCTGGAGGTCTTGTTTGGTTCTTGAATAGTCTCGAACTCCGCTCTTGCTAAATGAAATATGAAGCCGCAGCTAGCACTAGTTTACTAACATAAGTAGCGGCGGATTTTGAATGAACCCGGGCCGCCATCCATTCGATAATATCATCCCAAAATGGACCTACATTCTCCATACCACCTTTGGACCGAACCATGTTCCAAACTTGTAATGAATAGCTGCATTCAAAAAATAGGTGAAATGTGAATCAACATCTGCGTAACACAGTAGACAACACATCATGTTCATGTTTTTCCTTCTCGAGATATCCCATTGAAGGATTTTATCTTGAGTCAATAACTTTTGTCGGATAACCAACCACATAAAAAATGCATGTTTAGGGATGCAATGTGGGAACCAGACAAACTTAACCCAATCCACCTGTTGATTCCAAAGCCGAATCGAATGCCAAACTTGAGATGAAGAATACTCAAAAAATTCATCACCATCCTTCCACAGCAGCCGATCACGCTCATTAGGGACCGTATGAACATGATCAATTTGATTTAAAACTGGAAAAAGATCTCTCCAAGCAGCCGGCCAACGCCAAACTCCATTTAACTGAACCTCTTGAACCGTTGACGTAGTAGTGAACCCTGCCGAAGCAATAGCTCTAGGCGACACAAAGTTACCCAACGGCCCCACTTGACACCAGTAATCATACCAAGCTGAAGTGTTGTTGCCATCACCTAGCTTTGACCATTCAAAATCTCTAATAATAGTGCGAAGCTGTAAGAGTTTACGCCAGCTCCAACAACAATTAGAAACCATATTGCAAACCCAGAAGTTTTTACCTCTTAGTCTGTGTGAGTAAATCCAAGCAACCAAGAAGTTTTTATCTCTTAGTCAAAAATTATGTTACATATGCTTAAAATGAATTTTGGCGTAAAAAGGGCATTTTGGTCATTTTCCTAAGGCATATAAACTACCTATCATACAACTAATTAAACGAAGTGACCGTAAGGTATAACCTCGGAAGGTTATTCGCTATTCAACTATGGTCACCTAATGTGTTTGGTCGGATCCTAATGATCGACCAAACAGGTCGGGTTCGAAAGTATAAGCGGTTGTTTAGATCGCTTACCTTACGACCCTACATAAGCACTAAACCTAAAGTGACGAGCCAAACATGTTAAAACATGTTTAACGAAGTTTGAAAACAGGTTTGGTATCAAAACAAAGGGTCTTGATACCTAAAAGTAGTTTGGTTACAAAATACGCAAGAATACGCATTTTGGCCGAAACTACGACTCGTCACTAAGCCTAGATAACGTGGTAATCAGTAGGTATAGTCACTAGGGACTATAGACATCGTGATTACGCTCACGTTGCGAAGTTCAAACGAACTTCGTGTTGACCGTAAACTGGTCAATGCTGAAAGTCAAACAAAGTTTGACTTTCGAGCTAACACGCGTATAAGAACGAAAGAATACTTACAACGGGTCCAAGAATGGAGGTTTTGATCTAATAATTCCCAGGTATGAAGGTTTTATCCTTCAACTTAGGGAAAAATCTGATCAAAGTGTGGGTTTGAGCAAATGGGGGGGGTGGGGTTTATATAGTTTTTGCACAACCGTTCAGATCATTCATCATAAAACGAGCTTGGATCTCGACTGTACAAGTGCACCCATGGTTTTATAATACCATGGGCACCCCAAAAATGGCCCAAAGTTTCGAAAATACCATGTGCAAGGCCCCTAAACAGTTGGAACAGCTGTAAACAGCTGGAAAAATGAATCGGTGCAGATCTGCAGCTAGTACGCGGCCCATGTAGGAATCAGGTAAGGCCTACGCGGCCCGCCTGGACTTCAGATCAGCAAACTGAGTTTCATAAATTGCATAAATGGTCCCTGTAGTGGTTTAAGCTCAATTCCCACACATCTAAGGCCCGTTAAGCCAGCCCTACAATGATACCTAAACATAGTGGTCATTAAACAAGCTCAAAAATATGCCGGATGTCGGTTTGTTTGGTCGTAAGGACGCGTTATTTGCTTTATTACGACGAAATACGCACGAACGCGAAAAATGATCCAAATTGCACGACGAATGGATTTTTCTCACGCCAATCACTAAAATAAAATATTTTAATGATTACATAAGTTTTTGGATGTCCGGATGTATTCAGAACGTAAGATATGCGCGAAAATGCAAACTTATGCACTTTTTGACGCTTTTAGTCCCTGAATGACCAAAAAGTTTATTTTTGCACACCGAATCCCCTCAAAGCCTATTCCTAAGCTATGTGAAGGATATTTAAGGTATGTTTAACTTATGGTCATGTTCCAGAATGTCCGTTACAGTACGAATCAGCATACTTTCGCAGTTTGTCAATTTTAGTCCCTGTAAGCGAATAAGCTTGATTTTGTCATACCAAAGCCTTTAAAACTTATTTCTAAGTTATGTAAAGGTTATTTAAGGTATGTTAAGCAGATTTTGATGTTCCAGAGTGTTTGTCATGTTAAACTGATTACGTTTACGCACCGGTTTGCGTATAACTCTCTAGAAAGCGATATAGAGTTTGAAATTGAACAAAAATCAAATAACATTGTTTTATTGATAACTGAACTGTTTACAATGATTACAGACACAGGTGTCACACTATAGCTATCCTAACCTACAGGATTCTGAATGTGTGGTATCCGGAATCCTAAATTATCCGTATTTGATTGAATTCGGATCCTTTAGCTATCCTATCCTGCAGGATTCCGAATGAGTGGTTTCTGGATGCAACAACAACCAAACTAAGAGTGATTTGAATATCATCATGACTTGATTGGATTCGGTTCCTGTAGCATCCTTAACAAGAAGGATTCAGAACGGGTGATATCTGGATCTAGAATCATCCAGACGCGGTTGAGATCGAATCCTGTAGCTTCCCTAGCTTGCATGATTCATAATGGGTAGTTTATAGATCCAATAGCAACCAAACAAAGAGTAAATCAAAAATGAATAAGGCTCCGCTGGATTCGGATCCTATAGCAACCCTAGTAGAAGTATTCAGTACGGGTGTTATCCGGATCCTAATTCAGTAATACTTGTTTGAAATCGAATCCTTTAGCTATCCTAACTTGCAGGATTCAGAATGTGTGGTATCCGGAATCCTAAATCATCCGTATTTGATTTAATTCGGACCCTTTAGCTATTAATACTAATACTAATACTAAAACTAATACTAATACTAATACTAATACTAATACTAATACTAATACTAATACTAATACTAATACTAATACTAATACTAATACTAATACTAATACTAATACTAATACTAATACTAATACTAATACTAATACTAATACTAATACTAATACTAATACTAATACTAATACTAATACTAACACTAACACTAACACTAACACTAACACTAACACTAATACTAACACTAACACTAAAACTAACACTAATACTACTACTAGTACTAGTACTAGTACTAGTACTATACTAATACTAATACTAATACTAGTACTAATACTAATACTAATACTAATACTAATACTAATACTAATACTAATACTAATACTAATACTAATACTAATACTAATACTAATACTAATACTAATACTAATACTAATACTAATACTAATACTAATACTAATACTAATACTAATACTAATACTAATACTAATACTAATACTAATACTAATACTAATACTAATACTAATACTAATACTAATACTAATACTAATACTAATACTAATACTAATACTAATACTAATACTAATACTAATACTAATACTAATACTAATACTAATACTAATACTAATACTAATACTAATACTAATACTAATACTAATACTAATACTAATACTAATACTAATACTAATACTAATAATAATACTAATACTAATACCAATAATACTAAGGTCTCCACAATTATAGCACGATCCAGGAGGAAAATGAGGTCGGGCAGCTTGTGCTTGCTGTTGAGCAGGCGGTTGAGCAACCTGTTGAGCTGGATTACGAGAAGCTTGATTCTAAGCAAAACGACAAACATCAGCAAGATGACCCGACTTCCCACAGTTGGTACCGAAACCTCACGGAAGTTGCGGCTGATGGTGGCTATTGCATCTATTGCACAAAGGTGCATTCCCC
This sequence comes from Helianthus annuus, assembly GCF_002127325.2. Lineage (NCBI taxonomy): Eukaryota > Viridiplantae > Streptophyta > Magnoliopsida > Asterales > Asteraceae > Helianthus > Helianthus annuus. Next base: position 49,244,176 of record NC_035439.2, on the reverse strand, counting down.
GCATACTGTTTCTTAGCTAGAGGCTGTGCGGGTTGGTTGGGAGCTACCTGGTTTGCTTGAGCAGTGACAGCAAAATTCTGGGAAGCCTTACGCTTCCCAGACCCCTTCGAGGAACCCGAATCCTTGCCCTTCTTATTCTTACCCTTCTTGCTCTCACCCTTATCAGACGACTGTTTCTTGCCCTTGTCACCCTTCCTGTGTAGTTTACCTTTTCAAACCTGCGACTCTGTCAGTGTTGCAGCTAACTCAATTGCCTGACGAACTGTGGTAGGGCTACTACCAGTGACGATTTCTTGTACAGAGTCAGGTAAGCCATCAATATACCTCTCGATAGCTTTCTCAAGTGGGGTAACCATGGTAGGGTAAAGTAAGCTCAACTCCTCATACCTGTAAGTGTAAGCCCGATGCTCACCACTATCCTGTTTCAAATCATCAAACTCCCTTTCTAAAGCCCTTAATTCATGACGACGACAAAACTCACTCATCATAAGAGCTCTAAGTTCAGCCCAAGTTTGTGCTACCGTAACCTCAGCACCAAGGTCTCTCATATCCCCGTTCCACCATGTAATATACTACTACTGTCTCGTATGACGATATCAAACAAATGTCTAACCCTAATATGTTGTGTTCTTTCAGAACATGGCACCAAGAAGAGCTGTGAACGCTCGTGATCAACCTCCTCCTCCCCCACTGCCAAGGACTACTGAAGAGCTAAACGCCCTACTAGAAGAAAGGATCACCGGAGCTATCACTCAATACGAGGCAAACCGTACTGAACAAAGTGGAGGACCAAGCAATGCGAGACGCAATGGGTGGAGATTCATCTGGAGGAAACGCAGCTCAGGGCTGCACTTTCAAGCAGTTTCTCGACTGCAAACCGCTGAACTACGATGGCACTGGAAGTGCAGTGGCATTTGTACGCTGGACGGAGAAGACTGAAGCCACTATCCGTATGAGCAAGTGTACCGCGGATCAGCAAGTCACTTTTGCTACTGGGTTGTTTGTTGATGAAGCTTTGACTTGGTGGAATTTGCAAGTCCAAACTCTGGGTGATGATGCCGCATATGGCATGTCTTGGGATGAGCTGAAGGAGAATATGAGAGAGAAGTATTGCTCTCGTGCTGAACTCCAAAGGTTGGAGACTGAATTCTGGCATTTGACCATGGAAGGTGCTGACATTACTGGTTATACCCGAAGGTTCCATGATTTGTCAAGGGTGATCCCCTATATGGTGACTCCTGAATTTAAGCGCGTTGAACGCTACATCTGGGGACTGGCTATGGAGTTTCGCAGTTTGGTAACTTCGGCCAAACCCGCAACAATCACTGAGGCTGTAACTCTGGCTGTCAGCCTTACTAAAGATGTTGTCCGAATGAAAAAATTATCGTTGAACCCTACTGAGAAGACCGAGACGCATGCTGAGTCGTCCGGTGACAAGAAAAGGAAACATCCAAGTCTGAATCACGCAACTCGCAGCAACAACAAAGGTTCCAACAACAAGAAGCGTGACATTAACCCGCCTCAGGAGGCGAAAACTCTTGCAACCATGAATGACGCTCCTGCCAAAAGGTACCTAGGCACTCTGCCCTTCTGCAACCAGTGCAAGCGTCATCACGGAGGAGTTTGTCGCATTCCAAAATGCGACAAGTGTGGAAAACTGGGTCACCATACTGAGGACTGTTGGGGAAAAGGATAGAACGGGAATGGAAACCGCAACGGTGCTGGAAATGGAAACAGTGGTGGAAATGGAAATGGGAATGGTAACCGGAATGGCAATGGAGCTGGGCAAAACCAAGGATGCTTTGGTTGTGGAAGCACGGATCATTTCAAGAAAGATTGCCCAAGGGGAAACAATGTTCAGACTCGAGCGTTTGTGATTGGAGCAAGGAATGCACGCGAGGACGCTAATGTGGTCACCGATGCGTTTCTCGTTAACAATCACTTTGCATCCATATTATTTGACACCGGTGCTGATTATAGTTTCATGTCTGTGGAATTTAAACGTATGCTTGGGATAAAGTCTAGTAGGTTGGATATTCCTTATTCTATAGAACTAGCCAATGGTAAACTCGTTGAATCGGGTGAAGTTGTTAGAGGCTGCGCATTAGAAGTTGGTGAGCGAAGTTTTAGCATCGATCTCTTACCTATTCAATTAGGTAGCTTCGACGTAGTGGTCGGAATGGACTGGTTGTCCAAGAACAATGCTGAAGTTGTTTGTCACGAGAAAATCATTCGCATCCCTTTGGCGAATGATGAAATGCTCATCGTGCGTGGGGGAAAACGAGACGCGCCTCTGCGAATCATCAGTTGTATGAAGGCACAAAAGTGCTTAAGGAAAGGATGCGTCGCTTTCCTAGCCCATGTTGTAGACAAGAAGGCTGAGGAGCCGACACTCGAAGACATTCCTGTGGTGAACGAATTCCCTGATGTTTTTCCCGAAGATCTGCCAGGACTACCTCAGCAACGACAAGTCAAATTCCGTATAGACTTGGTTCCAGGAGCCGCTCCTGTAGCCAAGGCACCCTATCGGCTTGCACCATCCGAGATGCAAGAATTATCTACACAACTCCAGGAGTTGTTGGATAAATGATTCATAAGGCCAAGCTTCTCACCCTGGGGAGCTCCAGTGTTGTTCGTGAAGAAAAAGGATGGAACTCTACGGATGTGTATCGATTACAGAGAACTGAACAAGCTCACAATCAAGAATCGGTACCCGCTACCGAGGATTGATGACTTATTTGATCAGTTGCAAGGATCAAGCTGATCGATCTTCGATCTGGATACCATCAGTTAAGGATTCAAGAGGAAAGTGTACTAAAGACTGCATTCAGAACACGTTATAGGCATTACGAGTTTCTTGTGATGCCATTTGGACTGACGAACGCGCCAGCGGTGTTTATGGATCTGATGAACCGCGTATTCAAACCATATCTCGATAAATTCGTGATCGTATTATGGATGATATCCTGATTTACTAGCGAACGAAAGAAGAACACGAGCAACACCTCAGAACTATTCTGGAACTACTGAAGAAGGAGAAACTTTATGCAAGACCCTAAGGGTTCGAGCACTGGAAATGACTATTCGAACGAAGCTCACTACACACATTCGTGACGCACAACAAGAAGCCCTTAAGAAGGAGAATCTTAGAGCTGAATATCTCCGAGGTATGGAGAAGAAATAGGAGCCAAACAGAGAAGGAACCTTATACTTTATGGGGCATATTTGGGTTCCGCTCTATGGCGGTATTCGAGAAGTCATCCTTCATGAAGCACACAAATCGAGATACTCGATCCATCAAGGATCGGACAAAATGTATCAAGACTTAAAGGAATATTATTGGTGGCCGAGACTCAAGAGCGATGTTGCTATTTATGTTGGAAAGTGCCTAACCTGTGCTAAGGTTAACGCTGAATATCATAAACCGTCCGGCCTACTGCAACAACTAGAGATTCCCATGTGGAAGTAGGAGCAAATCTCAATGGACTTCATAACAAAATTACCCAAGACCCCTAGAGGGCACGATATGATATGGGTGATAGTTGATCGATTGACGAAATCTGCGCATTTCCTACCGATCCGAGATAAGGGTAGCACAGGAAAGCTTGCTGAGATATATTTAAAAGAAATTGTGGCACGTCATGGAGTGCCTATCTCAATTATTTCGGACAGAGATGGACGCTTTGTCTCAAGAATCTGGCAATCCTTTCAGGAAGCATTTGGATCTCAACTAGATCTAAGCACGACCTTCCATCCGCAAACAGACGGCCAGAGCGAACGTACTATACAAACGCTAGAAGATATGCTTCGCGCATGTGTTATGGACTTAGGCGGCAGCTGGGATACTCACCTACCTTTAGTTGAGTTTTCCTACAATAACAGTTATCATACAAGCATAAAAGCCGCACCGTTCGAAGCTTTGTATGGCCGCAAGTGCCGCTCGCCCTTATGTTGGGCAGACGCTGGAGATAAACGTATGGTTGGTCCTGAACTTGTGCAAGAGACAACCGACAAGATTATGCAGATCCAAGAGCGCATTAAGGCGGCTCGAGATCGACAAAAGAGCTACGCTGATCGAAGACGAAAACCACTAGAATTCGGGGTGGGAGACAAAGTGTTGTTAAAGGTCTCACATTGGAAGGGTGTAGTAAGATTCAGAAAATGTGGGAAGCTGAATCCACGATACATCGGACCATTCAAGATCTTGGAAAGAATTGGTACCGTGGCATACAAGTTGGAATTACCGGAAGAACTTAATGGAGTACATGATACGTTCCATGTATCCAACCTCAAGAAGAGTCCAACACAAGTACATATTGATGACGCCCTCTGATTTACAGAACAACCCATTGAAGTTACCGACTGGAAATTCAACAAGAGTTGTCAAAGTACGTTGGAACTCTAAGCACGGACCCGAGTACACGTGGGAACGTGAAGACCAGTTTAAAGAAAAGTACCCCCACCTATTCAAGAAGACTCCTGCGAGAGTTAGCTCAGCCTGAATTTCGGGACGAAATTCTTTTAACGGGGGGAGACTGTGACAACTGGCAACCAACCGGTAATTTCCGTACACTCTAATTATTATTTAATGACTGCAATTATGTGCTTAAATGTCAACATTGTCTGATTACATACTATACAAGTGAATTCATGCATGTTTTATACTACAAGATATTGCTTTATGCATTAATGAACAGCGTTGCGTCAGAAATACTAGTAAACTCACCAGTAAGACACATTGTGTCAACAATTCTGCAGAAAGCAGTTAGACAATAGAATTGGGGCCTAGGTGTAGGTCCAATGATAAGAATGCATTAAAACCCAAGAGTACATACAAGGGTTAACATATAGACTTTCCGGAAGCTAAAATACGCACTGAAAAGCACCCGAAATACACTTTAAATGCTGAATTTTATATATTTCAGCAAAATTCAGCATTATAACAAGATTGTACCATGCAAGTGTCGGGAATTGAAAGGGGCACAAAAGGATACATAAAGGACACTAAACGGTGCAATTTAGCACTTTAATGAACCGGTATTTAACCAAACAACCGGACATTATCCGGAACACCAAAATATTGCTAGAAGCATTGTTTTAATATTTTTGAGCTAGTTATGATCACTGAACAATCTAACACACTATATAACACCATATATGTTTAACACCTAAACACTACACTTGAAATCTAACCATTTAACTTAACTACCCATAAAACTTACACATAACCCCCTTCCCCTTCATATTTTCGGTCCCAAGGTGGCCCCACTTATGATCTTCCATAATCTTGTTAAGATTTTGAGTAGATCTCTTTGGATTGTGTAAGATGTGGCATGTACTATAAGGGACACAAAACCCTTTGGTTAAAAGCTAATAATACTAATACTAATACTAATACTAATACTAATACTAATACTAATACTAATACTAATACTAATACTAATACTAATACTAATACTAATACTAATACTAATACTAATACTAATACTAATACTAATACTAATACTAATACTAATACTAATACTAATACTAATACTAATACTAATACTAATACTAATACTAATACTAATACTAATACTAATACTAATACTAATACTAATACTAATACTAATACTAATACTAATACTAATACTAATACTAATACTAATACTAATACTAATACTAATACTAATACTAATACTAATACTAATACTAATACTAATACTAATACTAATACTAATACTAATACTAATACTAATACTAATACGAATACGAATACGAATACGAATACGAATACGAATACGAATACGAATACGAATACGAATACGAATACGAATACGAATACTAGTACTAGTACTAGTACTAGTACTAATACGAATACGAATACGAATACGAATGCGAATGCTAATGCTAATGCTAATGCTAATGCTAATGCTAATGCTAATGCTAATGCTAATGCTAATGCTAATGCTAATGCTAATGCTAATGCTAATGCTAATGCTAATGCTAATGCTAATGCTAATGCTAATGCTAATGCTAATGCTAATGCTAATGCTAATGCTAATGCTAATGCTAATGCTAATGCTAATGCTAATGCTAATGCTAATACTAATACTAATACTAATACTAATACTAATACTAATACTAATACTAATACTAATACTAATACTAATACTAATACGAATACTAATACGAATACTAATACGAATACGAATACGAATACGAATACGAATACGAATACGAATACGAATACGAATACGAATACGAATACTAGTACTAGTACTAGTACTAGTACTAGTACTAGTACTAGTACTAGTACTAGTACTAGTACTAGTACTAGTACTAGTACTAGTACGAATACGAATACGAATACGAATACGAATACGAATGCGAATGCTAATGCTAATGCTAATGCGAATGCTAATGCGAATGCTAATGCTAATGCTAATGCTAATGCTAATGCTAATGCTAATGCTAATGCTAATGCTAATGCTAATGCTAATGCTAATGCTAATGCTAATGCTAATGCTAATGCTAATGCTAATGCTAATGCTAATGCTAATGCTAATGCTAATGCTAATACTAATGCTAATGCTAATGCTAATTGTGACAACCCGACTTCTTGAGGTTAGTATTATCCTATTCCCCGACTCCTTTGTTGTATTTACATATCCTAGATCAGTGTGTTAGTGGGTATATGTTGCAAACCTGTACTTGTTAATGAGTAACGTATTGGAATACTGGATTTTGCTAAGACATCTTTCAACCAAAGATCCTTCGACCGAAAGGTCCAACCTTCGAAGGATCATATAACCGAAAGATCCAGCCTTCGAAGGATCACGAAACATAACCTTCGACCCAAGATCTATCCTTCGACCCAGGATAGGATCCTTCGACAATCCTTCGGACTAAGAAGGATCCTTCGAGCCAAGACCCAATCCTTCGATGTGAGGCCTTAACTTTCGGCCCAACTTGTTACCGGCCCAAACCCCCACCTATATTAAACAGCAGTTACGTAGAAGGCATAGAGTCAATCGAACAATTCCAAACCCTAGAAACCTTTTGGGCGACGGCAGAAATCAGGAACCTCCTGTTGTGTTCATCATCATATTCTCATCCATCATTCGGTTAGTATAATCCTTTGCATATTGTTCCTATGTGATGATCTCAATTACATGATCTTGTTTGATAGATAGTTCATGCATGGAACTAGGGTTTAACAGGTAGGTGATTGATTGACGATTTCTGTGATATAATGTTGATTGATGTTATTGTTCCACGTTCTTGTTTCAATCGATTAGGGTTAATTTGGTGAATGGGTTCGGGTCGTTGTAGAACCGGACTAGGGTTAATCGGTTGTATTCTAGCCAATCGGATAGGCTATTGATTATTGTTGTTCGGTTATCATGATCTGTTTGAACATTACATCGTACATTAGAGCACAAGTATACACTCATTCACACACGTTCACAGACTGACTCCTGGTGATAACACAAAACGTGATTGCTGGATCGTATGATTAGGGTTTCTGTAACCGAAAGATGCTGTAATTGATTGTTAATTGTTAAGTGTAACCGAAAGATAACTGTGGTAGTCGAAGGATAACTGGCACGTTCGAAACATGACATTTGGTTCGAAACATGACACTTGGTTCGAAACATAGCACTTGGTTCGAAACATAGCAGTTGGTTCGAAACATATCTGTTGTGATCGAAAGATGAGTGTACCGAAACATATATATATTATGATCGAAAGATGAGTGTATCGAAACATATCCGTTGTGTTCGAAAGATGGGTGTACCGAAACATAACTGTTGTTGTCGAATGATAACTGTGAATCGAAAGATGACTAATGTGTCGAATGATTAAATGAGAAATGATACGTGTTGTGCTTGTATGCAAACTGACTGTTATGTGTAACTATCATAGGGCTTGGTAAATCACTGTTGTTAAAAGAGTAATTAATTCTACCGAGCAATCCCAGGTGAGTTCACTACATTCGAGCATGCGTCCCAGTGGTTGGGGACAGTCAGTGGGTATCCCATGGGGGGGATAAGTCTTTGGGTAAAAACGGGTATATTGGTTAATATTCTCACCTATCATCTTTTGTAAGTCCCTCATCGGGTATTAGTTAGTAGCGCTACTTAGGTTTGGCACCCTCACCCCGTGCCTGTAGAGGACGGAGGTGAACTAATGACCCAGTCTGGCCCAGTACTAGATAGGAGTACGTGGGAAGGGCAGTCATGTATTTCAGGAGCCGTCCGTGTTTGGAAATGAGATATTAACAATATTACTTGCATTGGGTATTGAACTATTTTATATACAACGGGTAATCAAACGTTTTCTAAAACTGTGAACTCGCCAGCTTTGTCTGATACACGTGTTACATGCTCGCAGGTCCTTAGGTACTTGGAAAGCAGGAACTTGCTGGCTGGAGGGCGCGAGTGGTCATGGTTGCTTGATGGATTTATTATTAGACATTTGTTTACTATGATTGATTTGATAACATTTATATTACGATACATTAACGCTTCCGCTAAACTTATGGTTTTGAATAACTTATGTTGGGATTTCAGTATCTTTAAATAATGAAGTTTTATTTCAAACTTGTGATTCAATGTAATTGGTGGCTCATTGCTAGTCGTCATACGCCTAGCAGGGACACTCCCTAGGTGGTAATTTTGGGGGTGTGACAGTTTGGTATCAGAGCCACTGGTTATAGTGAATTGGTTTTAAAAATGTTTTATAAAACCAGACTATAACTGAACTGATACGACATACTGATACGACATGGACCATGACACTCAGCTCCAGGCAGCAAGGTTCGTCTCTTGTTTACTATTGTATAATATAGTTAGTACATACTCATGATTGATATCACACTCGAACGCACACATGCCATTACAATACGAATTACTATGCTACCTGTCCATACTACGTGTTTTTAAGAGTAGGACTCTTCTTGTGTTTACATGATCTATGTTGTGATATCGACGGTCGTACTGTATGAATTAGGGTAACCTTCTAACATGAGTAGGGAGGAACTGAGATAAGCATGCAAATCAGGTTATTATTATGGGTGCACACATAATAACAACGTGAGGTGCATGTGAGTCCCAGTAAATCTCGACTAGTGTGAAAAAGGAATCCCGCGTTGTTAGTCAATGTTGTATTAGAACCTCGAAAACTGTGAATACTATAGCAATACTTGACATTCGCCTGAAATGGTCTGTTAATTTGTTACTTCTTCCCATACTTATAGAATCATGAACGGACGTGGTGGAGGTCGTCGTGGTGGACGCGGTGGGCGTGGTGGAGGCCGCGGTGGCGGACAAGGCGAAATCCATATGACTCAAGCTGAGCTAGAGGCATTACTCAACGCCCAGGTGGCTGCAGCCTTGGCAGCTTATCAGGCTGGTATGACATGTACCAGACATTCTTTCCTTTGAATCGTGAACTTGAGTCTTACTTGTTGGTTTATTTTCTTTCGTTAATAGGTCAGCCGGCGCCACAAAACCAGCCTCACCCACCGGTCTGCACTTTTAAAACTTTCATGGATTGCAAGCCACAGACCTTCAGTGGCACTGAAGGGGCTGTAGGACTTATACGCTGGTTCGAAAAGGCGGAGTCAGTGTTTGCGATATGTAACTGCCCAGTTGGGGATAGGGTGAAGTTTGCAGCAGGCACGCTTCAGGATGGTGCCTTGACCTGGTGGAATGCCCAGGTCCAACTGCTAGGTATTGAGGCGGCGAACGCCACTACGTGGGATGATTTCAAGGAACTGATGAGAGAGGAATATTGCCCTCGAGACGAGATACAGAAGTTAGAGAATGAGTACTACGATCTAAAAATGGTGGGGTCTGAAATTGAGGCGTATGTGAAGCGGTCGTACGAGTTAGCTGATTTGTGTTCGACTCTGTCCCGACCCATGTCCCGAAGAATCGAGTTGTTTATTAAGGGGTTACCTCCACGGGTGAAGGGTTTAGTTACAGCGGCGAACCTCAATAACCTAACTCAGATTGTTAGATTGGCGCATAAGATCGTTGACCAGGAAGTGGAGAGCGACTCATTGCCACCTCGTATTTCTAGCACTACCACAGCTGCCACTACTTCCACTGCATCTGCTGTTGATAGCAAACGTAAGTGGAACGATGCGGACAAGGGGTCCAACTCTGCACAGCCTCAGAAGAAGACGGATACTGGCAGCACCCGCAGTTTCAGTCAGACAGCATCAGTAAATCAGAACTCGAGTAACAGATCAGGGCAGGGATCATATGCGGGGAAGCTACCCTTGTGCAGCAAGTGTGATTTTCATCACAAGGGGCAGTGTACTCGAGTTTGTCATCGGTGTAATCGACCAGGGCACAAGGCCAGGGATTGTAGGACCACACTTCCAGCTCAGCAGCAGCCAGCGCAGCAGGCGGGTAGGCAACAGCCTCAGCAAACTCAGGGTAATCAGAAAGGGTGTTATCAGTGTGGGGCCGAGGGGCACTTCAAGCGAGACTGCCCTCAGTTGAGACAGAACACAGGGGGTGGTAACGGGAATAACAATGCAGGGAACAACGGGGGTAATGTTGCGCGTGGGCGCGGGTTTGTGCTGGGAGCTGGGGAAGCGCGGAACGACGGCAACGTGGTTACTGGTACGTTTTCAGTAAACGGTGTTATTGCTTCTATTTTATTTGATTCTGGTGCCGACTGGAGTTACGTGTCTTTAGAGTTTAGCTCCCAATTAGGGTTAAGTCCTACACTTCTTGTAATGAAACACATAGTAGAAATCGCAAATGGTAAAACAATCGAAGCTACACATGTTCTATTTGGGTGTAAAATCGATCTTCTGGGCCAAGTTTTCGACATTGACTTGATTCCTATTACTCTTGGAAGCTTCGACGTGATCGTTGGTATGGACTGGTTGTCCAAGTATCAAGCAGAGATTCTCTGTAAGGAGAAGATCATACGTGTTCCCCTTCCCAGTGGGGAATTTTTATCAGTTCAAGGTCATCGCAGCGGGACCCCAGTTAGCATTGTTTCGGCAATGAAGGCTCAGAAGTATTTGCGTAAGGGCTATCCTGCTATATTAGCTCTTGTTACCGATTCATCGTCTGATGAAAGGAAGATCGAGGATCTTCCAGTTGTTCGGGAATATCCTGACGTATTTCCTGAGGAACTTCCTGGTTTACCTCCACATCGTCAGGTGGAATTCCAGATTGACCTCGCCCCAGCGGCAGCCCCAGTTGCTCGTGCTCCTTATCGTCTTGCGCCAGGAGAACTGCAGGAATTATCAAACCAACTCCAAGAGCTGTTGGATAGGGGTTTCATCCGACCTAGCTCTTCCCCCTGGGGAGCCCCAGTCTTATTTGTGAAGAAGAAGGACGGGTCCTTACGAATGTGTATAGATTATCGCGAGCTCAACAAGATGACGATCAAAAACCGTTATCCTTTGCCTCGTATTGACGACCTGTTTGACCAGTTACAAGGGTCGAGCTTTTACTCTAAGATCGACTTAAGGTCTGGTTATCATCAAGTGCGAGTCAGAGAGGAAGACGTTCCCAAAACCGCGTTTCGGACGCGATACGGTCACTATGAGTTCTTGGTTATGCCATTCGGGTTAACCAACGCACCAGCGGTTTTCATGGACCTCATGAACCGCGTGTGCAAGCCATACCTTGACGACTTCGTTATCGTTTTTATTGACGACATTCTAATTTACTCCAAGAACAAGGAGGATCACGAGCGGCACCTACGCCTTATCCTAGAACTCCTGAGGAGGGAGCAGTTGTACGCAAAGTTTTCTAAGTGTGATTTTTGGATACGGGAGGTACATTTTCTGGGGCATATAGTCAATGAGGTAGGCATACATGTGGATCCTGCCAAAGTTGACGCCATTAGAAATTGGGCGGCACCAAAGAACCCTTCGGAGGTGCGGCAATTTCTCGGTCTAGCAGGGTATTATCGCCGTTTCATTCAGAACTTCTCAAAGATTGCACAGCCACTCACCTCGTTAACACAGAAGAAAGTAGTTTACTCTTGGGGGACGAAACAGGAGGATGCTTTCCAGCTTTTGAAACAAAGGTTATGCAGCGCACCAATCTTATCTCTACCGGATGGCACTGAGGATTTTGTAGTTTATTGTGATGCTTCGATTCAGGGTCTCGGTTGCGTGTTGATGCAACGCGAGAAAGTGATAGCTTACGCTTCTCGACAGTTGAAGGTTCACGAGAGGAACTACACGACACATGACTTGGAGTTAGGAGCAGTAGTGTTTGCGCTAAAGATTTGGAGGCACTATTTATACGGTACGAAATGCACAATCTACACCGACCACAAGAGCCTTCAGCATATCTTCGACCAAAGAGAATTGAATATGCGACAGCGTCGTTGGGTGGAATTGTTCAATGATTACGAGTGTGCCATCAAATATCACCCAGGTAAAGCTAACGTTGTGGCGGATGCACTTAGCCGCAAAGAAACGAAACCTAAACGCGTTCGCGCATTACAGCTCACTATCTATTCCAGCCTTCCTGATAGGATTCGTACGGCCCAGACTGAGGCATTGAAGGAAGAGAACATTAAAACTGAGGGTTTGCGCGGTATGGAAAAACAGTTTGAACAGAGATCTGACGGCATCTACTACATCATGGGAAGAGTATGGGTTCCTCTGTTTGGTGATCTTAGAGAACTTGTAATGGATGAAGCACACAAGTCACGATATTCTATTCACCCGGGATCGGACAAGATGTATCACGATCTTAAGGTTATGTATTGGTGGCCGAATATGAAAGCCCTCATCGCCATGTACGTGAGTAAATGCTTAACTTGTGCTAGAGTTAAAGCGGAACACCAGAAGCCTTCGGGTCTACTACAGCAGCCAGAAATACCTAAGTGGAAGTGGGAACAGATCGCTATGGATTTCGTTACTGGATTACCAAGAACTCAGGCTGGAAACGACACTATATGGGTGATTGTTGATCGACTCACGAAATCGGCACATTTTCTAGCCATCAAGGAAACAGATAAGTTTTCGCAGCTTGCAGCAGTATATCTTAAGGAGGTAGTTGCTCGGCACGGAGTGCCAACTTCTATCATCTCAGATCGAGATCCGCGCTTTACTTCTGAATTATGGCAGTCTATGCACAAATTGTTCGGTTCGAAACTTGATATGAGCACCGCTTACCACCCACAGACGGATGGTCAGAGTGAGCGCACTATTCAGACACTTGAAGACATGCTGCGGGCATGTGTGATCGATTTTGGGAAGGGATGGGAAAGACACTTGCCGTTAATAGAGTTCTCCTACAACAACAGCTACCACACAAGTATTCAGGCAGCTCCGTTCGAAGCATTGTATGGGCGGAAATGTCGTTCTCCTCTCTGTTGGGCGGAAGTAGGTGACAGTCAACTCACAGGTCCTGAACTCATTCTGGAAACTTCGCAAAATATAGCTCGGATAAGGGATCGTATGGCAGCAGCGCGTGATCGTCAGAAAAGTTATGCTAACAAGCGTAGAAAGCCTTTAGAGTTCGAAGTTAATGATCGGGTTATGTTGAAAGTTTCACCGTGGAAGGGCGTTGTACGCTTTGGGAAGCGTGGCAAGCTTAATCCACGTTACATTGGGCCATTCAAAATTCTTGAGCGGATCGGTAAAGTCGCTTACAGACTCGAGTTACCTGCGGAATTAGGTAATGTTCACAATGTCTGTCACGTTTCGCAACTAAAGAAGTGTCTGGTTGATGAGACACTGGTTGTGCCATTTCAAGAGCTCAAGTTGGATGACAAGCTGCAGTTTGTTGAAGAGCCTATTGAAATCATGGATCGGGAGGTCAAGGTGCGTAAACACAGTCGAATTCCGATTGTTAGGGTTCGTTGGAATTCAAGGCGTGGACTGGAGTTCACGTGGGAACGCGAGGATCAGATGAAACTAAAGTACCCTCACCTCTTTCCCAAAGACAAGGCAGAGTCAAGCAAAACTAGTGAATCTCGGGACGAGATTCCCCTTCAAGTTGGGGATGATGTAACACCTGAGGAAAATCCGCAACAATCTTGAATTGTCACTTCACTCTCTTGTACCTGCTTGCCAAATTTCGGGACGAAATTTCTTTCAAGTTGGGGATGATGTGACAACTTGACTTCTTGAGGTTAGTATTATCCTATTCCCCGACTCCTTTGTTGTATTTACATATCCTAGATCAGTGTGTTAGTGGGTATATGTTGCAAACCTGTACTTGTTAATGAGTAACGTATTGGAATACTGGATTTTGCTAAGACATCTTTCAACCAAAGATCCTTCGACCGAAAGGTCCAACCTTCGAAGGATCATATAACCGAAAGATCCAGCCTTCGAAGGATCACGAAACATAACCTTCGACCCAAGATCTATCCTTCGACCCAGGATAGGATCCTTCGACAATCCTTCGGACTAAGAAGGATCCTTCGAGCCAAGACCCAATCCTTCGATGTGAGGCCTTAACTTTCGGCCCAACTTGTTACCGGCCCAAACCCCCACCTATATTAAACAGCAGTTACGTAGAAGGCATAGAGTCAATCGAACAATTCCAAACCCTAGAAACCTTTTGGGCGACGGCAGAAATCAGGAACCTCCTGTTGTGTTCATCATCATATTCTCATCCATCATTCGGTTAGTATAATCCTTTGCATATTGTTCCTATGTGATGATCTCAATTACATGATCTTGTTTGATAGATAGTTCATGCATGGAACTAGGGTTTAACAGGTAGGTGATTGATTGACGATTTCTGTGATATAATGTTGATTGATGTTATTGTTCCACGTTCTTGTTTCAATCGATTAGGGTTAATTTGGTGAATGGGTTCGGGTCGTTGTAGAACCGGACTAGGGTTAATCGGTTGTATTCTAGCCAATCGGATAGGCTATTGATTATTGTTGTTCGGTTATCATGATCTGTTTGAACATTACATCGTACATTAGAGCACAAGTATACACTCATTCACACACGTTCACAGACTGACTCCTGGTGATAACACAAAACGTGATTGCTGGATCGTATGATTAGGGTTTCTGTAACCGAAAGATGCTGTAATTGATTGTTAATTGTTAAGTGTAACCGAAAGATAACTGTGGTAGTCGAAGGATAACTGGCACGTTCGAAACATGACATTTGGTTCGAAACATGACACTTGGTTCGAAACATAGCACTTGGTTCGAAACATAGCAGTTGGTTCGAAACATATCTGTTGTGATCGAAAGATGAGTGTACCGAAACATATATATATTATGATCGAAAGATGAGTGTATCGAAACATATCCGTTGTGTTCGAAAGATGGGTGTACCGAAACATAACTGTTGTTGTCGAATGATAACTGTGAATCGAAAGATGACTAATGTGTCGAATGATTAAATGAGAAATGATACGTGTTGTGCTTGTATGCAAACTGACTGTTATGTGTAACTATCATAGGGCTTGGTAAATCACTGTTGTTAAAAGAGTAATTAATTCTACCGAGCAATCCCAGGTGAGTTCACTACATTCGAGCATGCGTCCCAGTGGTTGGGGACAGTCAGTGGGTATCCCATGGGGGGGATAAGTCTTTGGGTAAAAACGGGTATATTGGTTAATATTCTCACCTATCATCTTTTGTAAGTCCCTCATCGGGTATTAGTTAGTAGCGCTACTTAGGTTTGGCACCCTCACCCCGTGCCTGTAGAGGACGGAGGTGAACTAATGACCCAGTCTGGCCCAGTACTAGATAGGAGTACGTGGGAAGGGCAGTCATGTATTTCAGGAGCCGTCCGTGTTTGGAAATGAGATATTAACAATATTACTTGCATTGGGTATTGAACTATTTTATATACAACGGGTAATCAAACGTTTTCTAAAACTGTGAACTCGCCAGCTTTGTCTGATACACGTGTTACATGCTCGCAGGTCCTTAGGTACTTGGAAAGCAGGAACTTGCTGGCTGGAGGGCGCGAGTGGTCATGGTTGCTTGATGGATTTATTATTAGACATTTGTTTACTATGATTGATTTGATAACATTTATATTACGATACATTAACGCTTCCGCTAAACTTATGGTTTTGAATAACTTATGTTGGGATTTCAGTATCTTTAAATAATGAAGTTTTATTTCAAACTTGTGATTCAATGTAATTGGTGGCTCATTGCTAGTCGTCACACGCCTAGCAGGGACACTCCCTAGGTGGTAATTTTGGGGGTGTGACACTAATGCTAATGCTAATGCTAATGCTAATGCTAATACTAATACTAATACTAATACTAATACTAATACTAATACTAATACTAATACTAATACTAATACTAATACTAATACTAATACTAATACTAATACTAATACTAATACTAATACTAATACTAATACTAATACTAATACTAATACTAATACTAATACTAATACTAATACTAATACTAATACTAATACTAATACTAATACTAATACTAATACTAATACTAATACTAATACAAATACTAATACTAATACTAATACTAATAATACTAATACCAATAATACTAATAATACTAATCCTAATAATACTAATAATACTAATATTAATAATACGTTACTAATACTAATAATATTATTAATACTAATAATAAATATTAATAATACTAATAATACTAATACTAATAATACTAATTCTAGTATTAACTTAATAATACTAATAATACTAATACTAAAGATATTTAGCTTTCAAAACGTCTACCCCATGATAAGTGGCGAAAACCCTCTCTCTCTCCTTTAGGCGATTTCTTGTTCTTCTCCATGAATCCTTCAGTTTTTCTTCGTAATCTTATGTATAACAGTCTGTGATTATTGTTTTGTTTTCAAAACAGTATAACGAATCTGTTAGCATTTGTGATCGATCCAAAACTAGGGATTTTTCTTCTTTCATTCAAATCGCTGCCCTAGAAACTTATTCGATTCTCTGATTTATTACCCTGGTTGTTATTGATTGCGGTTAGCTGTGACTAATTTAGCTAGATTGATAACTCTGGGTTAATCGATTAAGGGTTGAGATTCGCTTTTTAGGGTTTAAAGGATTAGGGTTCTTGATTCTTGTTTTTCGGCCGACGTGTTCTTTGCATGGTTTTCTGTTGTTTTGGTAATTGAGAGAGTTGTTTCTAATAATTGTTTCTTGACGGCGGATTAGGGTTTTCATTATTCCTTTTCGGCTGAGTGGTGTTTGATTTGTTCAGAATCTTCGCATACCTTGTGTTTACGTAAGCAGGCTGCATGGGAAGCAATAGTGACGGGTCAGGTAATGAGTCGGCGGGGTTGTCATCAAAAAAAGGTATAGGGTTACGTGTCACGAACATTGAAGGCAATCTGAAGCTTCCTAGAAGGGGGATGTTTTCTACTTCAGATGCATCAATATTAGATGGGTTGGAAAAAATATCAACACCTGTGGAGAATCCGTTTGTGAAACCGGGCATGGCTAATAATATCAATGACAATCGGAATGATGACGGGTACGAGAATGTGTCGATTTTTACGTCTCAAACTTCACAGCAGAGTTCTGATATGAGACCGGCTTCAACAAGTAACACTAAACCCCCAATGTCATTTGCAAATGCAGTGAAATCTAACAAGGAACCTGTGAAAGTAAACTTCAGGGCTATGGAGTCAAATGAAACCGTTGAGGGGGCGGATGTCGTGATTCCTATCTCGTCAGTGAAACAGGTGAATGATAGATATGAAAATACGTTGTATGGCTATTTTTTGGGAAAAAGACTAGCCTATCCGGTTGTGGACTACTTTGTTAAAAATAACTGGGTAAAATATGGCCTTTCAAGGTTAATGATGAACGCGAAGGGTTTCTTTTTCTTTAAATTTAAAACGAAAGAGGGGATGGATAAGCTTTTGGAAGATGGTCCGTGGACAATCAGGAATGTGCCAATTATTTTGAATGAATGGTCGTCGAATGTCATAGTTGAGAAGCAGGATATTAAAACTGTTCCAGTTTGGATTAAAATGCACGATGTTCCCTTGACGGCATTTACAGAGGATGGATTGAGCTTGTTGGCTTCAAAGGTTGGAACACCAAAAATGTTAGATTCCTACACCGCGACAATGTGTACGGAATCATGGGGGAGGAGCAGTTTTGCAAGGGCTATGGTGGAGATACATGCGGAGAAGGACCTAAAGAAAAGTATCACGGTAGCTATTCCTAGTTTGGAGGGAACTGGTCATGTGAAAGTGGAAGTTAAAGTTGACTATGATTGGGAACCATTGAGATGCTCCTCATGTTGTGTGTTCGGCCATAATGAAAACTCATGTCCAAAGAATCCGGGCCAGGTTAGACGTGATGAAAGCAATAAGCATAATGACGATATTCAGGGAAACGTTGTGAAAACAAAGAAACCGTACATTCAGGGTGTGAACGTCAAGAACCAGAAACCAAAGTTTACGTATAGGCCCGTGGTGAAACCGAAGTCAAATCAGGGCAATGCAGAATTGAATAAGCAAAAGATTGAAACTTCTAACCCTTTTGACATCTTAGGTGAGGAGACGAGCAATGTGGATGATGATAAAGGGGAAGGAGCTAATGTACAAGCAAGAAAGCATTCAAAAGGGAAGAGCCATATTACGGATGAGGTATTGATGACCGATGAGACCGATGTTGATAATCTTTTGGCTGATATTCCAAAGTTTATGGAGAACAAGATTGCAAATAATTCTGAGGGTGCAAGCACACCCGGTTACGATGGTTTTTAATGGGTAGTGTTGCTTCATGGAATATTAGGGGGTTGAACCGCTCCCTCAAACAGAAGGAGGTTCGTCAGGTTGTTATGGATAATCATGTTCAGGTGTGTGCTATTATGGAGACCCATGTTAACACGGCGAATGTTACAAAGGTGTGTCAAAAAGTTTTTAGCTCGTGGATGTGGAACTCAAATGCTAGCTGTTGTGTTAAGGGTACTCGGATCATGCTTGGTTGGGACCCGAATATGGCTGATGTGATGGTTTTAGCGCAAACGGATCAGGTGGTTCATACTCAAGTGATGTTTAAACGAGATAGCAAATCCTTGTTTTGTTCTTTTGTCTATGCGGAGAATAATTATAAATTGCGAAGGGACTTGTGGAACAATTTGTGTGCGCACAACTCTATTATGAAAGACAAACCGTGGGTTGTGATGGGAGATTTCAATGCTTCCCTATCTCATGATGACTCGAGTGCAGGTTCGTCTTCTTATAGCATTGGAACCAGGGAGTTTCGAGAGTGTGTTCAATCCATCGATATGTTTGATGTTAATAGCACGGGGCTTCACTACACTTGGTCGAATAACCAGCATAGAGGAGGTATTATTTTTAAAAAACTGGATCGAATCATGGGCAATATTAACCTGGTTGCTGAGTTTCCAAACGCTGGAGCTTATTTTCACCCATTTCGGATATCTGACCACGCCCCTTGCATTTTAAAGTTGCCAACTGTGACAAGAGACAAACCAAGACCGTTTAAATTTGTGAATCTAATTGCTGAAAAGCATGGCTTTATGGAAGCTATTAATCAGATCTGGGGAAAAGAGATTACAGGATTTCGCATGTACCAGGTTGTTATGAAAATGAAGTTGCTTAAAACTCCGTTACGAAAGCTTTTCTTCCAACAAGGGAATCTGCATGAGAATGTTAAGAAGGCTAGAAAGGAACTGGATGAATGTCAGCTTGTTATGGATCAGGACCCGTCTAATGGGGATGTGTTAGCGAAGCATAGTTTTCTTCTAAAGAATTATAAAGAAGCTGTTCATGATGAAGCTGCTTTTCTTCAACAAAAATCAAAAGTGGATTGGTTAACGCTTGGGGATTCTAATACTAAATATTTTCATAACGTTGTCAAAGCCAAAAACCACCGAAGCCGTATTTTTTTGATTCGTGATACGGATGGGAATGTGCATGAGGGGGGGGCGGCGGCTTTAGCTTTCGTCAATCACTACTCGAATTTTTTTGGGAAGGTGGGTCAGGTCGTATGTAGCCCGGATATGGATATATTTCGGAACAAGTTAACTCAGGTGAAAGCGAATAACATGGTCCGTCAAGTGACAGATGAGGAAATAAAAACAGCTATGTTCTCAATCGCAGGGAACAAGGCGCCTGGTCCGGATGGTTATACCTCGGTGTTTTTTAAAAAAGCATGGGATGTTGTTGGGAAAGATGTCTGCTTAGCGGTAAAAGAATTTTTTCTGAATGGAAAGCTTCTAAATCAGCTAAATCATACGGTAATTTCTCTTATCCCGAAGGTGAAAACTCCGGCTTCAGTTACAGATTACAGGCCTATTTCTTGCTGCAATACGCTGTACAAGTGTATAAGCAAGATCATCACGACTCGTATTAAAGAGGGTTTAGGAGATATTGTCAATATTAACCAGTCAGCGTTCATTCCGGGCAGGAAGATATCAGATAATATCCTTCTAACACAGGAGCTTATGCACAACTATCATCACAGTCATGGTCCTCCGAGATGTGCGTTTAAAGTTGATATTCAAAAGGCTTATGATACTGTTGATTGGGGTTTTCTAGACACCATCTTACATGGTTTCGGCTTTCACAAGAAGATGATCGAGTGGGTGTTGGCTTGTGTTACATCTACAACTTTTTCGCTATCCATAAACGGTAACCTACATGGATATTTTAAAGGGAAGCGGGGTCTTCGTCAGGGGGACCCTATGTCTCCATATCTATTCACACTGGTTATGGAGGTCCTCACATTGATTCTCCAAAAACGAGTTGACGATACGGCAGACTTTAAGTTCCACCATAAATGTGACGAGCAAAGGATCATAAATTTATGTTTTGCAGATGATTTATTCCTATTTGCTCGCGGTGATCCTCCTTCTGCAGCAGTTATTCTGGAGTCGCTGAACTTATTCAAGGATATGTCGGGATTGGTCCCTAGCATGACGAAGAGCACTGTCTTCTTTGGAGGTGTTCCGAATCATGTTAAGGCTCAAATCCGAAGTATCATGCAGTTTGATGAAGGTAATCTTCCGGTCAGGTACCTTGGGGTTCCACTCATTTCATCCAGATTGAATTATTCTGATTGTAAGAGGCTTGTGGATAATTTGGAGTCGCGAATTACGGATTGGAAAGCAAAAAGTCTGTCTTTTGCGGGGCGGCTCCAACTAGTCAGATCAGTTTTATCATCTATGCATGTTTACTGGTCATCTGTCTTTATTTTACCAAAGAGGATTATTAGTGAACTCGAAGACAGAATGCGACGATTTCTTTGGGCCCAAGGTAACAACATAAAGGGTAAGGCGAAGGTCAAGTGGAGTCGGGTGTGTTTGCCGAAGGAAGAAGGGGGTTTGGGTATAAGAAAAATCTCAGATATGAATAATGCGCTAATGGTTGCTCATATATGGAGTCTTTTGACACATAGGGAATCTTTATGGGTTAAATGGGTGCACTCGTACCGTATTCGGAATAGAAGTTTCTGGGAGTTGCCGGTCAGGAACAACATTACTTGGGGTTGGCGAAAGATGCTTCAAATGAGAACAATTATTCGCAGACATGTTTGGATCAAAATGGGAAATGGAAGCAACACTCGAGTGTGGTTCGATACATGGGATAACGTATGTCCTTTGAATCTCTTTATTACTCCTAGAATGATTGCAAATGCAGGTTATGATATGGGGGAAAGGGTCGCAAACGTGTATCATAATGGAGAGTGGGGTTGGCCGATCTCATGGGTAAATAGATTTCCCGTTCTGCACCAGCTTGCTAATGTTACACTAGTGCCTCAAGTGCAAGATAGGGTCATTTGGAGAACTAGAGATGGTAAAGACACAGATTACAACACCTACGAAGTATGGAATGATATTCGGATGAGTCAAGAAAAGGTTACTTGGGAGAATGTAGTATGGTATCCTCAAGCGATTCCTAGACACGCTTTTCTCATGTGGT
Source organism: Helianthus annuus (assembly GCF_002127325.2). Taxonomy (NCBI): domain Eukaryota; kingdom Viridiplantae; phylum Streptophyta; class Magnoliopsida; order Asterales; family Asteraceae; genus Helianthus; species Helianthus annuus. The sequence continues at coordinate 49,222,302 of NC_035439.2, read as the reverse complement.
TGATAGTTTGCAAGAAGTTGAAAACTCAAGATGTTATGAGCAAATGGCGATCTTCAGGTAATGCAAATTATAACCTGATGTGTTGTTCGTTATGTGTATCGGGGCCAGACTCGCACAATCATCTATTTTTCGAGTGTGAATATGCTTCACAAATTTGGTATGGAGTTCGGGAAAAGGCGGGCATGCAAACGATAGGGGAAAGATGGGAGGAAATTATGAATTATCTTACGCAGCACGCGGGGTCTAAACGGGCCATTCACATTATTGGGAAGCTAGTGGTGGCAGCGTCGGCGTATTTCGTTTGGCAAGAGCGAAATAACAGATTGTTCACTTTGAAGAAACGGAGTGCAAACCAGCTAATAGAGGTAATTCTAATGACGATCAGAATGAAATTGCACACTATGAAGTTCAAAAGAACGGGTAACATCCCCCAAGTGTTGAATGATTGGCGGCTCCCACGTGAGCTATTGATGGATCAAGATGAGTGTGGCTGACTTTCGGAAATAGTTTTGAGTAGGGCCGTGTGTGCTCGGGTGTGTCACTATGTGACGTGGTTATGCAATTGCGAGTTATGTTTTTTATTTCTTGTTTTTCTTTTATGTGTACTCTAGCAATGGCATGTCATTCTAGAGAATTGAGGTGTACTCTATTCCTCACTTGTTTTTAATTGGTTGATGAATGAAATTTAACCGGGGTAACCCTTTACCCAAAAAAAAAAAATACTAATACTAATAATATTTATAATACTAATAATACTAATAATACTACTAATAATACTAATACTAATAATACTAATAATAATACTAATAATACTAATACTACTAATACTAATAATAATACTAATAATACTAATATTAATAATATTAATTCTAATACTAATTGAATAAGAGTTGTTTGATTATTATATGACTAGTTATATAAGAGAACCCAGTCGCACATTACACCGTGTCGCACACTCTACTTCCATCCGCACACCCTCTGCCTCTTGCGTCTTATAAGCCTCGGCCCACACATCGGATCAGGCCCGAAAGTGACCCAAGCCCAACCCGTGTAGAATATGTTGCATGATGGGAGTGCATTATGTATTGTGGTCTTAGAAACAACACAAAACCCTAATCCTCTCTTGGGCGACAATCTTCTCCTCTACAAAGTTCCTTTTTTTCATCGAGCAGAGCATATTCAGAATCCTACACCTTGTGGTTAGTCTATCTATTTTTTTTGTTCTAGCTTTTCCTACTGTGGTCGATTTCAAACAATTTGTTGATTTATGTGTTTTGAATAATGATAACTTGTAATATTGCAAGATAAATAATGTAATTGAGGTATTAGTAACATAAACTATTTAGGGGCAATTCACTTGTGTTCCACACCATTAGATATGAATTGTTTATATGGGATTGGGTATGTGAGTGTGCGATGGGGGATTGAAGGGGTACGGGTGCACGGAATCGAAAATTGGCAGTGAGGTTAAATTCATGATGTAGGATTCAAACAAGCATTAACAAGTCCCATGTAATGATCGATTTCTATGATAACTATTCCAATGTGTGTGCACGTAATCATCCGTTTAAGAACATATATTAGTTTGATGGAACCTTGATTTTTTTTTAGGAATAATTGGACGCAAGGTTAGAACAATTGGATTTCAATGTTAGTTCGAATCAATCGGATTTAGTTGTGTATGTGGATGATTGATTGTGAAAGCTAGATAAATATGAGAATGATTATGTTACTCAAATTGTTGTTGAATGTGGGCCAGGATGTAACCGATAATGGTGAGGGTGGTTGGGTAGCTTTGGAAATTGTAATTGACTTGATCCTTTAATTGTTTTAGAAACTGATGTAGTGATGTTTACGAAACATAAGGAAAATGGAATGGTTGACTTGTCAACCACACTTTATGTCACCTAAATCTCATGTGCATCCCACTCATGCAATCCAGTCGCACAATAATCATTGAGTCACACTAGTCCAAAGGATTTGCATGAGTCGCACAAGCTGAACTCGGTCGCACCATTTGTTGGGCCAACTTTGTAACCGGATTGCACACTCTCGACCTAATCGCATAAGAGCTTCTAATCGCACAATTCCGATGTAGTCGCACATGTAATTGGAATACTAATACTAATACTAAGACTAATAATACTAATAATACTAATACTGATAATACATTACTATTACTAATACTAATACTAATAATAATACTAATACTAATACTAGTAATAGTAATAGTAATAGTAATAGTAATAGTAATAGTAATAGTAATAGTAATAGTAATAGTAATAGTAATAGTAATAGTAATAGTAATAGTAATAGTAATAGTAATAGTAATTGTAATAGTAATAGTAATACGAATACTAATACTAATACTAATACTAATACTAATACTAATACTAATACTAATACTAATACTAATACTAATACTAATACTAATACTCATACTCATACTCATACTCATACTCATACTCATACTCATACTCATACTAATACTAATACTAATACTAATACTAATACTAATACTAATACTAATACTAATACTAATACTAATACTAATACTAATACTAATACTAATACTAATACTAATACTAATACTAATACTAATACTAATACTAATACTAATACTAATACTAATACTAATACTAATACTAATACTAATACTAATACTAATACTAATACTAATACTAATACTAATACTAATACTAATACTAATACTAATACTAATACTAATACTAATACTAATACTAATACTAATACTAATACTAATACTAATACTAATACTAATACTAATACTAATACTAATACTAATACTAATACTAATACTAATACTAATACTAATACTAATACTAATACTAATACTAATACTAATACTAATACTAATACTAATACTAATACTAATACTAATACTAATACTAATACTAATACTAATACTAATACTAATACTAATACTAATACTCATACTCATACTAATACTCATACTCATACTAATACTCATACTCATACTAATACTCATACTCATACTCATACTCATACTCATACTCATACTGATACTCATACTCATACTAATACTAATACTAATACTAATACTAATACTAATACTAATACTAATACTAATACTAATACTAATACTAATACTAATACTAATACTAATACTAATACTAATACTAATACTAATACTAATACTAATACTAATACTAATACTAATACTAATACTAATACTAATACTAATACTAATACTAATACTAATACTAATACTAATACTAATACTAATACTAATACTAATACTAATACTAATACTAATACTAATACTAATACTAATACTAATACTAATACTAATACTAATACTAATACTAATACTAATACTAATACTAATACTAATACTAATACTAATACTAATACTAATACTAATACTCATACTCATACTCATACTCATACTCATACTCATACTCATACTCATACTCATACTCATACTCATACTCATACTCATACTCATACTCATACTCATACTAATACTCATACTAATACTAATACTAATACTAATACTAATACTAATACTAATACTAATACTAATACTAATACTAATACTAATACTAATACTAATACTAATACTAATACTAATACTAATACTACTAAGGTCTCCACAATTATACCACGATCCAGGAGGAAAATGAGGTCGTGCAACTTGTGCTTGCTGTTGAGCAGGCAGTTGAGCAACCTGTTGAGCTGGATTACGAGCAGCTTGATTCTGAGCAAAACGACAAACATCAGCAAGATCACCCGACTTCCCACAGTTGGTACAGAAACGGCACGGAAGTTGCGGCTGATGGTGGCTATTGCATCTATTGCACAAAGGTGCATTCCCCGCATACCGAATTGAAACTCTTGAAATTGCATGGAGCATTTTGGTTATTGTTGGCTTGGTTGACTTGAGCAATAATGTCTGGGAGTACACCGGCCATATGCTGCGCCATGATATCTGGCATTTCGGCATTAGATAGCGGATTTTCGCTTCAAGGAGGCATTCTAAAAGAGGAAACATGAGAGGAAACAAGTGAGATGATTAGATGAAAAGAATGAGATGAAACAAAATCGACAAAAGCAAAGATGGTGGTCATTCGTCCGTATCACAAAGCAAACAAACGACACACAGTGACTAATCAAAGTAATGGGTCAGAAATAATGTATCGCGAATACATGCTCGCCTATTAGTGAACATTCAGCCCAAGAGTTCCCAGGTAAGAGTGATTGGTCCGATTATGTGGATTTGTACGAACACTCTAGCCTTAGACAGAAAACTCACGGTACAGGCATTCACCCTTCCAGTTTGCACGTGTTCACACTATTTAGAACCCGAAACTTTGACGAGATTTTGAAAACTTGGAAGGCACAAGGCCAAAAGAATTATTCAAAAATGGATGATTAAATTTTCAAAATCATTCTGAAAATCGAAGGGTTCAAAACCTTATAATAAATCATTTAAAAACAGATGATTGATTTTCAAAAATCGTTTCGGAAAATTGGGTTCTTGTTTTGGCAATCACCTAAGGATAGGTGAAGTGCATGTTTTAAGATCTAAACAAAAGATAACTTGTGTTGGGGTCCTAGAAAGGTTATAGTCTAGGTCAAAGCATTATTAGTAACCTAATTCCCTATAACCATTGGCTTTGATACCAACTCTTCTATCATACCCCGACCGTGTATAACATGCAACCGTGGCGGAAAAACGTTGGGGAGTGTTGTAAAAGAATTATTGTTCCACAACTATGGTAATTAAAGTTATGTTTTATTCATCAAACAAGAGAGTTACATTGTCTTTCTAACGAAAGAAACAAGAGTTCATAACAATATTTAAAACTAATCTTGCTTCTTTTATGTTACTAAGGCCCGAGTCCACCCTAGTGTATCTTGAACAACCCTATGCATTAGCTCCTGAAACAAATGTGAAAATAGGTACGTCAGCATAAAAATGCCTGTGAGATACAAAGGTTTTACGAAATTCATGACTTAAGTTTTGTTGGGATTGAACCCTACCAGAGGAACAGATAATGTAGAGCCAAAACCGGATCACATCAGAGGACTTCAATAAGCAGTAGTTTACACTTTGCTTTCCCCTTGACAGTGGTATTCTAACAGCTGATGGATCTTAATTACTGCTCACTATAACCACTGATGAACCAAACACTGATGAGATCCTAAAGACTGCTGAAGACTAACACTGTTGCTCTATCTACTGCTGTTTCCTAAGTACTACTGAAGACACAAGCACTGCCCACTCAAAGACTGATCACCTTTGAAGAAAGCACTAAAGTTCAACATCAGTGCTCAGGCTACAACAGTGGAACGTGAAGCAGTTGTTATCTCTTGTTTTGTATTGTACTGATAATCAGATGTTGCATATCAGTAGTTTGTTTAGAACAGTGTATATAGGTTGTTAGTTTGTTAAATGGCACTATCATGGTGGCGTCAGCTGAGATGCTTCAGTGGTTTGGTTTGCCTATAAATGGAGCAGTACCCTGTACTGTTACATTTGATGGACTGAGTGGATTCTTCTTCTTTAGTCCAATCCTTTCATCTTGTGCAACCAACCTTGGAGTATCAGGCTGAGGGGGAGCTTAGTATTGTAAGCATGCTTGTAATCATTTGCTTTGTATCTCAATCATTCAACTTAATGAAAAGCATTTGTTTATCAAACTATTTTCCTCTTTGGTTGTGTTTACAAAGTTTGTATCATTTCCGCTGCATTTTTCACTGTTTAATATTCTCTGAATGATCAGTTTATACAAACAAACACAATCATGAGAGCCTCCGATCCTAACAATTGGTATCAGAGCTTGGACACTCAAATTCGATCTAACAATCAATTTGACATAACAGTTCATCTCAAAATTCATTGATACTGAGGTTGATTGTATTCAGTTGAAAAACAGAGTAACGAAAAATCATGTTCAAAATGATGACTCAAAAGCTCTGTAAAACAACCAAGATGTCATAAGATTCACAAATCTCATACAACTGGTGATGTCATGCACAAATCACTCATAGTTTCCAGATCTGGAAACTTATCTGATAACTATGGTGTGCTCATCTTCATTCAAAATTGATTTCAACTGTTGTTATGAAATTTGTGATGTTTTCATGTTTTACACTAAAGTATGCACCTCAGATCAGCAAAACCTATGTTCATCCAAACACTAGTGTTCTACTGACATAGAAAGAGGGAAATAAAGCTGTAGTCAAAATTTCTTATATGCTCAAAGGCAGGTTGAGAATCTTCAAAAATACCAAATCAACTTTGTCAAAACACATTGAGAAAATAAGGTGTCAAAACAGTCCAAATCATACGTAATGTGAGATCTGGTAATAAAGCATGTACAAATGTGGCTAGATCTCTCAAAATATTACTTTAAAATGACTCTGGACTAAACTTCTTCAAAATAACATCTCCCAGTGAGTATTTCTGTACTTGTGAATGGGAAGGGTAAAAGGGAAAAAGATAATGAACAAATCTCAAAACTTTTGAAATCAAAAGAAAAGAGTATAAGCATAAAACACTCTTGAGGTTAAAGTTGGGTAAAACAATGGAATCATGCAACTGTGTGCATTCATCAATACAGGAATTGTTCAGGTAACAATGACATCCCTAGTGATTGACCTTAAAAGAAGAATTTACAATCAATTGACAAGAAAATGACCCCAAACAATGGTCAAAATAACTTGAGAATGATATGATCATGAACTTATTGAAAAGCTGTCAGATTCTTTTGATGATTTTCAAAACATCCTTTAATTTTTAAGGTGTTTTTCTCTAAATAAAACCAGATATATATTACTTTTCATAAAATATATTTTGTACTTTTACTCATTTTTTATAGTAAAAGTTCATCTCTGGTCAAAGATATTTTTGTGTGAAATTACTATCCTTAAATCTGATCAAAAGGAGATGGCACACATATCTAGGTCATGTTAAGCTCAAGTTTGGTTGTCAACAGATCAAAAATTGATTGCAAATCAATTTTGAACTACTGAGATACTCATGTTCTAGTTCAAGTAATTAGACACAAAATGAGTAGCTTTAGTAGAAATGTCTTCATCATCTGGGATGCTAAACCACTGTCTGGAATAATGGACATTTGGCAAAACCTTGAACAAAAATTTCTGTAGATAACTGCTGACAACTTAATCTTGATAATATACATCTAAAATGTATTTTGTTAAGAATAGCATTTCTGGTGCTCAACAGATGTTAGACAAGATATTATGCTTTCACAAGACAAAATCAATTCCTACATCTGAACAAGCAGATGCTAAAATTATTTGTCAAAAGTCAAAACACTGCTGCACAAACAGTTGTTATACTAATGATCCTCATTATTGTCTTTAACCACTGTTGTATCTTAAATGCTGTTGTGCCTCAACATCTGCTCTCTAAAGTCTATCCACTGCTGATAGTCAACCTCTGTTCTTGCAAAAACACTGATGTTTAAAATCATTGTTCCATCCACTGATACACCCACTGCTTCATTTCATTACCGTTGTAACTACTGATGCTTGATCCATCAGTGGTTGTCAAAACAACTGTCCTCCATTATTTACCATTTCATCAGGGGTTGGCACGTGGTTAGTTTTTAGCCGTCAGATCATTATAACCGCTGCCACATCAGCATTCACTTTTTCCCTAAAATAAAACCCTGATTAAACCCAAACAGGGGCTCACACTGTCGAATTGAATTCCAAATATTCTCTTCTCAAAGCAGTTTCCCACTTTTCTTCACAAAAACTTTCTTCGATCTTCTTCATCAAAAAAATGACGAAATCAAAATCGAAACCAAAATCAAAATCATCTTCCTCATCCGCTCCTAAAGACGCCACTCAAATGGATGTTGAATCAAGTGGAATACCATTCAAAGCTCCTCACAACTATTTGGGAATACTCACAAAACCCACAACCGGCGACACTTTCAATTCCATCATAGACACCATATCTGCATCAAAGTATAAAACTTTGTTAATAACAGATGCTCCCATCTACCTAGAAACCCAGAGAGAGTTCTGGAAAAATGCCACTCTTGAGAAACAAGATGATGTCATCAAAGCCATAAACTCCTCAATAAAGGGTAAAACCATCCAAATCACTCCGCAATCTATTTCAGAGGTCTTCAAACTCGATGATCAAAAAGGTAAAATCTCTTTCTCAAAAACCGAGTTGAAAAATGATTTTCTGAACAGGGGATATGCAGAACAACCAAAAAGGGATACCTTACAAAAAGGTTATTTTCCTTCTGCACCTAGATTTTAATTTCACACACTTTTGATGTGTGCTTCAAATGAAATACCATTAAAAATTCAATGTCTGTGCTATGCTATTTTAAATAATAAAGATTACAATTACTCCCAGGAAATTTTTAATGAAATGGTAAAGAATATTGACAGCAAAGCATTTTTGCTCTTTCCACGATTTCTGAGTTATTATCTTGAACAAAAATTTGAAAAGAAAGATGCAGATTTGCTCAAACAAGGTTCTCCTTTTCAAATAAATGGCTTAACACCTGAGACTTTCTCAAGGATGTTAGCCCCTGTAAAACAAAAGCAGGGGTACCTGAGCAAAATTTAGCAGATGAAACTGCTCCTCAGGTATCTGCTGCTGAGCCCACTGCTCCAGGTGATCAAAGCAGCACACCTACTGTTTTGAAATCCACACCTGCCACCACAAAAAGAACCAAAAAGAAAATATCCAGAAAGCCCATCAAACCCAAAACAAAGGCATCTCTGGAAGATGAGATCCCAGAGACAATGCCAGTGACAGCACAAAAGTCACAAATAACCACTGCTGCTACTTCCTTACAGCAGGTGGAAGAAAGATCTCAACCCTTGCCTCAAACTCCTCCTGCATCCTCATAAAAGGATCAGGTTGTAAACACAGGGACACCACAATATGAAGCTCTGGACCCACTCGGATCCATCTTCCACAGTCCTGATCCCAAGGACATGTCTCTTTCAACTCCTTTACCCTCACCCCACAAAATACCACCATCCACCATACCTTTGTTGCATGCAGCTGATGTTACTCAGACACAAACCAGTTCCTCTCAACCACCTATCACTGAGAGTATACTTCAACAAGTGACTGGGTCTGATGTTGACATTTCTGCTATCCCAGCAACAACTGAGGAGGTTACACTGCAGGAGTTACAAGTAACTCCTGTCAGTAGTTCAAGCGGAGCAACAACTACAAATGTTGGACCAACAGATCTACATTTGGGCAGTTGTTTTTTTTTTTTTTTTTTTGGGTAAAGGGTTACCCCGGAGAATTTTATAAATCACAAAAAGCACAATGGTGCAACTGAAATGTTACACCCCTCTAGACTTGACATGCCAAGACTAGAGAACCAAAAACAAATACAACCAAAACAAAACCACCAAACATACTGCTAGAACAGACATAGACCAGCCTAAGCTAAACAATACACACCAGTCGCAAACAACCTAACTAGCCCGGATCAATATCCAAGTTATTACTTGGAATGTTCCACTTCTGAAGAAAGTTCCTGTTAACCGCTCCCTGTTTGAATTTGAATGACAAAAGCCGTAAACGAACGGTATTAACGATTTCCTGAGATAAAGCCGTCGCTGAACGTTGGTTCCGATTGAAGAGTCTCGAGTTCCTTTCTTGCCAAATGAAATAGGAAGCTGCCGCCACCACTAACCTGCTCACAACATTAACCGGTTGTCGAGTGGAGTGTTGGTCCATCCACAGCATAATGTCTTCCCACCGGCCATTCACATTACCCATATTCGCCATATCCCGAATGTTAAGCCAAATCTCCTTAGCATACGAACACTCAAAAAACAAATGGTTCCTCGAGTCTCGGTCATGATAACATAAAGGGCAGCACATCAGATTTAAGTTTGTAGCACTACCCGCCTCCCAAACGGACATACGATCCTGAGTTTTCAACTTATTCCTGATGACCATCCACAAATGAAACGAGTGCCTTGGGATGCATTGTTTAAACCAAACCATATGTAACCACGAAACGACATGCTCTCGATATCGAATATTATTCCAGACCTCCCACGAAGAGAAATAACAAGAATTCCCTTCAGAATTTATCCAAACCAATCGGTCCTGTGTATCATGAAGAACCGGGACTTGGAGATTAATTAGAACTGGGAAAAGATCATACCACGCCGCTGGCCACTTCCAATTACCACTAGAGTCAATCATCTCCGCCACAGACGATCGCAGATTGAATCCTGCATTTGCAATAGCTCTCGGACTAATATGGGAACGGAGAGGACACACATTACACCAAGTGTCACTCCACACATTCGTATTAGCACCATTACCAATAGACTTCCACAAGAAAGGACGGACTAAATCACGAAGAGCAAGAATCTTCCGCCAACCCCATGTCATGCTACCCCGACAAGGAATCTCCCAAAAGCTTCGCCCTTTGAGCTTATGGATATGAATCCATTGCACCCAAAGAGAGTTCCTGTTAACCAAAATGCTCCAGATATGGTTCGAGAGGAGGGCTTTGTTTACATCAGCGACGCATCGCACACCCAGCCCCCCCTCATTTTTTGGCAGACAAACTATTTTCCAGGCAACCTTGGCCTTGACATTAAGCTGATTCTTACCAGACCATAAAAACGCACGCATCCTTTTTTCAAGGTCCGTCACAATTTTTGCAGGCAAAAGGAAAACACTGGCCCAATAGATGTGCATAGCAGAGAGAACCGAATTAACAAGCTGTAATCTACCTGCAAAAGATAAGGTTCTCGTCATCCAATTATCTATCTTCTTCTCCATTCTGTCAACCAGAGTTTTGCAATCCTTGTAAGACAGTCTAGACGAGATTAAAGGAACTCCCAGGTAACGAACAGGGAGAGAGCCCTCACGAAACGGCATAACATGAAGAATCTCCTGCTTAACCAAATGAGGGACATTACCAAAAAACACCGTGCACTTCGGCATACTTGGAATAAGGCCCGAAAGATTCGAAAACTGCTGAAGAGTGTCCCTAACCACTTTAACTGAAGCAACATCACCATTCACAAAAATGAACAAGTCATCCGCAAAAGAGACATTAATAATCTTTTGTTTTTTACAGTGATGATGGTATCTAAATGCAGAACTACTCCTTGCTGCATCCTTTAAAAGAAACGATAAGACCTCCATCACCAAAGTAAACAAATAGGGAGAGATCGGGTCACCCTGCCTCAACCCTCTTTTACCTTTGAAGTACCCGTAGAGATTACCATTAATGCTCAACGAATAAGACACCGAAGTTACACAAACCATGATCCACTTCACCATTTTCTGATGGAAACCAAAAGCACACAGAATATTTTCAAGAAAAGACCAGCTTACAGTATCATAAGCCTTCTGAATGTCTATTTTGAAAGCACATCTAGCTGGACCACTTCTCAAATGATAGTTGTGCATTAATTCCTGGGTAAGAAGGATATTGTCTGAAATTTTCCTTCCCGGAACAAAAGCCGACTGATTAATATCAACAAGAACATCCAGACTTCCTTTGATTCTATCAGTTAAGATTTTACTAATGCATTTATAAATGACATTGCAACACGAAATCGGCCGGTAATCAACCACGGAGTTAGGGGTCGGAACTTTCGGGACAAGAGCAATTAACGTATGGTTAATTTGCTGTAATAACTTACCATTATCAAAGAATTCCAAAATGGCTTTCGTGACCTCATCTCCCACAATTTCCCAGGAGTTCTTGAAAAATGCCGAAGTGTATCCATCCGGACCCGGAGCCTTATTTTCACCTATAGAAAACATTGCATTTTTAACCTCCTCACGAGTAACTTGGCGAACCATATTATTAGCCGCAATCTGGTCAAGAACATTAGGGAAAACAATGTTACTAGGTAAAGCATCCACTTGATATTCCGTACCCAAGAACGCCGAGTAATGGCCAACCAGAACCCCATACACATCGTCACCATTAAACTGGGCTCCGTGAACGTCTTTGATGCTATGGATCTTCGAACAAGCATTTCGCATTTTAACACAGTTATGAAAGTACCTTGTGTTAGAATCCCCCGCAGCCAACCACTCAGCTTTAGCTTTCTGTTTGAGGAAACATTCTTCATCATAAGAGGCAGCTTGAAACTCTTGAAGACATCTAGATTCAGATTCTCTAAGAGCCATATCCGACGGATTCGCATCAATATCCCTATGAATGTCATCCAACTTGGATCTCAATAATTTGACACGCTCATGCAAGTTACCTTGCTTGAAAAGAAGGCGTCTCAACGGGGCCTTCAAACAAGAAAGCTTCTTGACAACTGAGAACATAGTCACTCCTTGCACCACCTTAGCCCATTCATCCACAACGCAGCTCATAAAACCCTCCTTTTTTACTAAGAAGTTAGCAAATTTAAAAGGTTTTGGACGATTATGTTTGATAGTATGAAAATTAACAATACACGGGGTATGATCAGATATTCGGAAAGGGTGGAATAATACAAACGCATCTGGAAAGGTATCTAAGAAGTGGATGTTACCCAACACACGATCAATCTTCTTTAGAATACCCACACCCTGTTTTGGTTTTTGGTTCCAAGTATATTGCATCCCATGACTTTTGAGGTCCAACAGCTCAGTAGATTGAATACATTGGTAAAACTCTCTCATACCGATCGTAATAGAGGACGAACCCGCAAAAGAATCATTCAACGAAAGCGTAGAGTTGAAATCTCCTAAGACCACCCACGGCCTATCCTTGACAAACATCTTATGAACATTTAAATTTTCCCAAAGCTCCCTTCTCAGTTGGTAATTATTTTCAGCATATACAAACGAGCAGAAAAAAGTTTTATTATCAGATTTCGAGCAAAGCTGCACATGCATAACCTGGTCCGTTTGAGAAATAACCATGAGATCCACCAGATTGTTATTCCACCCAACAATTATTCTAGTGCCTCTTGAACAGCAGGAACCATTAGATGTCCAATCCCAAACCCGAAACACATTCTTGCAAACTCTATCAATGTTAGAAGCAGCGACATGAGATTCCAATATGGCACAAATCTGGAGACGTTTTTCAGCAATCAACATCCGAACCTCTCTTTGTTTCAGGGGAAGGTTCAATCCCCTTATGTTCCATACCGCTAAACTATCCATTAAAACCCATGTGACCGGGAGTGCTTGCCCCCTCAGAATGTTTTCCATTTGCATTAGCATTCATATAATCAGATATTTCCGTTTGAAGATACTCCATGACCCCATCATCTTCTTTATTAGACTTTTCCAAGTTACTAGAAGAGGACCCTCTCGTTCCATCCTCACCATCTAACCCTTGATCGTTTGAAAGGGCTGAAAAGGAATTCCTTAGATTCAGACTACTATTAATGACTTTACCACTATCTGGAACATTACTACCTTCCCCGTTATCCTTCTTCGTCCCCGATGTACTCGGTTTAGACGGATTGGCTTTCTGTCTATAAACGAATTTTGCTTTCGGTTTCTTTTGTGGGAACCCATACTTAGCAGTTTTCCTTGTGTCAGTCACAAAGCCCTCATCATCCATAGTCACCTGCTTTGGCTTCACAACCGGGGCCTTGGGACATGTAGCATTACTATGACCAAATAAGCAGCATTCCGAAAATCTTTGTGGTTGCCATTCATATTCTACCTTCACCTTTTCAGTAACATAACCCTCTTCATCCAGTTTCGGAATAGCAACTACAATGTGGTCTTTTAATTCCTGATCAGCCGAGACCTCAATCATAGCACGAGCAAAACTAGTTCTACCCCAATTCTCCATGCACATATCAGCAGTATAGCTATCCAATCTTTTGGGTAAACCAATCTTGGACGCCAAAAGGCTCAAACCATCATCCGTATAAACTGAAATTGGCACATTATGGAACTTAACCCACACAGGAACCGTTTTGATCCCCTCCTTCCTAAGAATCACCGAAGGAGACCATACATTAAGAAACAAGGGGATTTTCCGGATTAACCAAGGACCCCCCTCAAGAACTTTAGACATACCCTCAGCTGAATCAAATTTAAAAAAGAAGAAACCATTAGAGTTCATCATCAGCTTTGAGAAACCAAACTTTGCCCAGACGTTTTTTGCATAGTATTCGACTACCGGAAACGGTAGTCTATTCCCCAAAAAATAACCATACAAGACATTAGTAAAACGTTCTTGAACTTTGCGGACAGCCTCCTTAGGGATTACTACATCAGCATCTTCCAAAACATCTTGATTCTCCAAGTGTCTGAAATTAACTTCTCTTTTCTGATTAAGCATAGCTGACGATTTAAGCTTTTCAGCATAAGTGTTCGACGATGACTTGTTAATATTCTGCTCCATATTACAATCAGCAGGAGTATTAACAACCCTAGGAACCGGTTCAACAGGAACCGTAACTTTCTCCAACTCATCAATAATATTAACAACCCTAGGAACCTGTTGCTCAAAACCTCGACGAGGCAGTAAGGGATTTCCATCATTCTGCAAAGGTTTACTAAACAAACCTGGTTTGTGCCGTATATCCTGTGCATTCGTTGAACCCTTAGAAATAAAGACATCCTGGTGCATTCTATCAGAAAAAGACTGAAACGTTACATCCTCCAAGCCCATATTAGGGTTTGACGAAGAGGACAGAACATCCGGTGGCTTCACATACCTCGCATCCGTTTCCGACACTTTAAACTGAGAATAATCCATATCCTACCCAATAAAGAGCATGCAACGTAGAGTAATCCCGAACGAATAAGAATCTAAAGCGATTTGACAAAACCCTAGAAGGAATCAGAAAAAGAACACTAACCCTAATCCAGACGTCAAAAGATTAGAAACCACGGTGAAGTCTAGTATCCTTACTCGGAAGGAACGACAACACCACAATCGCTAACCCAAATCGATCAAGAAGAAGATCAGTAGGAACGAAAGAAGAAACTAGGGTTTTAGGAGATAGTCAAGATCGCCCAGAATCGCCCAGAGCCTTTACCTAGAGCATGCAATTTTTTTTTTTTTTTTTTTTTTTTTTTTTTTGGGCAGTTGTTTCATTAGTAAGACTCCCTTGAAGGCAATTTCTACAATAACACCTATGATAACCACCAGTGAGTATGTATTGCCCTCTGGTACCCTCAAAAGGTTATCTAGTGTTGAAGAAAGAAGTCCCTAGTACCAAGAACAAGGGGCATCAATGGATGACTTTTAGGACTCTGTTCCTAAGTCACACATTGGTAAAACCACTGCTGGTGGGGATTCAGATGATCCTGTTAATTTAGGTGATGATTCAAAGTATAAGGAATTGACGGGCAGGGTTGAAAACCTGGAAACCTCAGTTGCCGAAATTAAGGATATGGTGCAGCAGCTGTTAAAAGCTCAGAAAGCCCAATCCACTGCTGCTCCAGCTCAAGCATCTGCTCAACAGGGACCTGCTGCAAATGAGTTATGGACCATGTTCCAACCACTGCTGGAAAGACAAAAGCAGATGGCAGATCAGCAACATGCCGTACATGTCCAAAAGCTGACCAATATGGTGGAATCAAGATTCAAGGATACCTAGGCAGATATCAAAGCTATCAAAGCTCACATTCAAAGTGCCTCTGGAAAAGTTCCCTCCACTGTTCTCTTCATGAACGAACCCTTCTCAGATAATGCCAAAAAGGGGGAGAAGATCAAGTGGAAGAAAAAGGGAATTGATGACGGTATATATGTTGAGCCAGAAAGTAGCCAAATCAAAACTGTAGTATCAACACACACCACATCACCACACACCACCACAACTACTATTCCACCACCATCTGTGTCTATAGCACAAAAACCACCATCACCATCAAAAACAATCAACCCATCATCACCTCCTGCCAAAAAGTAGAAGACGACAGATGTTATAACATCTATTGTAATGGCAACAGTGGTTGAAACACCAGTTGTTCCAACTACTGTTAGTCAGTCACTTATCACAACTCAAACAACTACCATCATAACCCCTGCTCAAAAGTAGAAGACATCTGCTGAAACATCAGTAGTTGTAATGACAACAACAGTTGAGGCACCAGTTGTTTCAACAACTGTTAGTCAACCATCCACCACTGCTCTCACCTTTCCTACATCACTACCCTTTCCTACATCACAACCAAAGCTCTTCAATAGAAAAAGAAAGCCAATATCTGCCGATGAGGGCATACATGATCCTAATGCTGCAAAATATCCACTAGAACTTGAAGCTATCAAAAATGAGATAAGGCAATTCTATATACAGAAGAGGATCCTTCAAAAAGAAGATTCTCCTCACTCATAGGCTACATGGCACTAGAAGATATGGATGAAGGCATTGCTAAAAGACTGGAGTTCTACTTCACAAAAGTAAAGCAGATAAAAGAATTCGCACAAGACCTAACAAAGAAAAGGCTGATCAAAAGAAAAGGTTAAGAAAACAATATCTAGCCTACATCATGAAAGAGAAATTCTATCCTGCTGAAGAACAACAGTTCGAAGATGCCACACCCTCAAAATCCACCTGCGGAGTATCACCGCTTGGGAGCGTGACTGACCAGGATCAAGCCACCAATCATATTGAACATGTAATTAATCTTAAGTAAAATAAATGTAAACCATCCATCCAATACGATAGGTGTTCAAAACATAACCATAGTTTCAAAGTGTAGCGGAAGCATAGTAAATAATCCAACAATAGTTAATAGTTTTAAATGTCATAATAGTTCAACGTAGAAACCACGATCCTTGTCCACAACGACCCGCTTCTCCAGTGCAAGCTCCAAGTACCTAACGATCTGCAAGGCATGTAACAGAATGATCAACAAACTAGTTGAGCGAGTTCACAGTAAGTAAGTGCGTAACAGTAAGTAACGGGTGGCTCTAATGGGCCAATAGTAAGTTATACAGGTGGGGGCTTCCCATGTTATGTGACCACTAGACTATTCGTATCAACTACTCGTATCATCCCTGTTCTTCGTCCGAGAACAGTAGCGCGTATGGGGTGTGCGTAGGTTTTACGCACGTATCCTTCACAACCGAGGATAGAAGTAAGTAATGCGTACACGTAGGTTTTACGTGCGTGCCTGACATCCGAGGCAGTAATTGGCATATGACCACGTAGGTGTTATCCTAACCTACGGAACCGTCCTGACATCCGAGGACCATGGTAGGTGATAGTCTAGGAAAAGCATATATACGTTCTTAGTCAATGGTAACCTTTATCCCATTCCCACGACCCGGGAATCCCATGCCTTAGTAGGAGTGTGAACTCACCTTGGTTTGCTCGGTATGCTAGGTTATGCACTCACAAGTAATTAATCAAGTCCTATTGTATGCACGTATAACAAATCAGTTCATGTTCGAAATGATACGCATGTAATCTAATGTCGTATAGTGCTTGACAGCCAATATCATGTATCAATCATGTATCACGTAACAGTTAACCCATTCATGCAATTCACGTAATTCATATGAACATATACAGGATCATGCATCTCACAAAAACTCAGACAAGTATGGGGGGGGTCTCCCCTGTTCAAAACTCAGATAGCACATGTAATCATACAATAAACTCAGACTATCATGTTACACACACAAGCTCGGACCCTTGATACATTCATTAAACTCGGCCCAATGTCAAGATATTAACTCGGGCCCAACATCATCATATTAAACTCGGGCCACCATATAATAATAACAAACTCGGTCCACATTTGATTTTAATAGACTCGGACCAATTGAACTTAATAAACTCGGTCCAATATTATGTTTATTAAACTCGGACTACAATCAACATTATACTCGGACTCAATAACTCCATAAACTCGGTCCACTTTACAATTCAATAAGCTCGGCCCAACAACTTTAAACTCGGTCCATATTGATTTTATTAAACTCGGACCATTGCAACTATTTAAGTTCGGACCATTATCACTATATATACTCGGACCAAGTTAAACTCGGGGGGGGGGGGGGGGGGTTTCCTTCATTAAACTCGGACAAGAGGGGAATTCATTAAATTCGGACAACTTCAATCTATTTAAACTCGGACCAAGGTGATGCTTATTATGTTCGGACCCTAAGCAATTTATTATATTCGGATCATATTATACATATTAAACTCAGACAGTTATGATAACTCAGACAATCAATAACATGAATTCCAATACAGGAGACGATCATATCAGTTACGTTCTCAACGACACAACCCTAACTCATACATTTTCACAAGAACTGTTCAATTAACAATCGTCCATTCATCATATCTAGCATCTTAAATCATCAAGGGGATCGATTATATGATTAACACATCATCACAATCAGAATAATCATAATCAATTTAAAGTACAGAACCATCAAATCAAAGCTAGGGTTTACAAGAATTCACAAGAATCAAGAATTGAAAACAATCAAACAATCAACAATTAATCTCAACAATGATTAAACAATTACCTTGTGATGATCCTAGGGAAAGAGTAATCAAGAGTGATGATTTTCTTGTGCCAAATGATTTGGTGATGATGGTTGCTAGAGAAAACAAATGCACGTACTTTGGTTTTGTGAAAAGTGATTAGTGAAGTTGAGATTAGGGTTAAGTATCTAGGATTTCACTAATTACCATTTACATCCCTAAGTATTATGTTTTACACATGCACACCATCTCATAACCATTTTCTAATTTTATCACTAAGTTCCCAATTTCACAAATAACAAACAACTATGCACAATCCAAATAATCAAAACATATATAATCCCATGGAAATCAATTGTGCAATTACATAAACGTGCAATAAATACGAAATAGAATCTTGGAAATTCGAGTTGTCACATTATCCCCAACTTAAAAGAAATTTCGTCCCGAAATTTGGTACGCACTCACTGAGGAAGCTAGATAAGTTACATCGTTCACTGGTTTTCCTGGGGTGTCACATCATCCCCCCGTTGATTTGGAATTTCGTCCCGAAATTCAGTAGTAGTAGCTTCAGCCTCAGTAGTGGATGCATTGGTTTCGAATAACTGGGGGTACTTTTCTTTCATTTGGTCTTCGCGTTCCCAAGTATACTCTGGGCCACGTTGGGAGTTCCAACGAACTCGAACAAGAGGGATTCTCTTGTGTTTGAGGACCTTAACATCCCGGTCCGTGATTTCAACTGGTTCCTCGACGAACTGCAACCGCTCATCGATAGTGAGTTCCTTAAAAGGAACTATGAGGGTCTCATCTGATAGGCATTTCTTCAGATTCGACACGTGAAATACATTGTGAACTGCTCCGAGTTCAGCTGGTAAGTTCAACTTGTAGGCTACTTTGCCAATCTTTTCTAAGATTTCGAATGGTCCGACGTACCGCGGATTCAGTTTGCCCCTTTTGCCAAAACGTACCACACCCTTCCAGGGTGAGACTTTCAATAATACCCGGTCCCCGACCTGAAATTCCAAAGGCTTTCTACGCTTGTCCGCGTAGGCTTTCTGACGGTCGCGTGCTGCCGCCATGCGTTGTCGTATCTGTGCTATCTTTTCTGTGGCGTCCACTACAATCTCTGGACCCGTAATTTGACTATCCCCCACCTCTGCCCAACAGAGAGGTGACCGGCATTTACGTCCGTACAATGCCTCGAATGGAGCGGCTTGAATGCTGGTATGGTAACTGTTATTGTACGAAAACTCCACCAATGGGAGGTGTTTTTCCCAGCCGTTGCCGAAATCGATAACGCATGCCCTAAGCATGTCTTCAAGTGTTTGAATCGTTCGCTCAGACTGCCCATCCGTCTGAGGGTGATATGCCGTGCTCATGTCTAATCGTGAGCCAAAGGATTTGTGCATCGCTTGCCATAATTCTGACGTGAATCGTGCATCCCGATCCGAAATAATAGAGGTGGGCACTCCGTGCCTCGAAACAACTTCTTTAAGATAGACGTCTGCGAGAGTGGAGAACTTGTCCGTTTCCTTAATCGGCAGGAAGTGTGCAGACTTGGTGAGTCGATCAACTATGACCCATATTGTATCATTCCCACGCTGAGATCTAGGTAAACCTGTAACAAAATCCATGGAAATTTCTTCCCATTTCCATTGCGGTATCTTAGGCTGCTGAAGTAGACCAGCTGGTTTCTGATATTCAACCTTGACTCTCGCACAGATCAAGCACTTGCCAACATAGGTGGCGATGTGGGCTTTCATACTTGGCCACCAGTATGTTGTTTTGATATCGTGGTACATTTTATCCGACCCTGGATGTACCGAGTAGCGAGACTTGTGAGCTTCATCCATCACAAGTTCGCGTAGACCGCCATGAAGTGGGACCCAAATACGCCCCGTTACATAGTAGGCGCCGTCTGCCTTCTGTTCCATTTGTTGTCGTGAGCCGCGTAAGGCTTCAGCCTTGACGTTTTCGGGCTTCAGTGCTTCTGTCTGAGCAGCTCGTATCTGTGCAGGAAGGCTAGACTGAATCGTAAGCTGTAGCGCTCGCACGCGCCGAGGTAAAGTGTCCTTTCGACTGAGGGCATCAGCCACAACATTGGCTTTGCCTGGATGGTACTTGATGGCGCATTCGTAATCATTCAGTAGTTCAACCCATCTTCGTTGACGCATGTTCAAATCCTTTTGCTTAATATGCTCGAGACTCCTGTGATCGGTGTAAATCGTGCACCTGGTACCGTACAGGTAGTGTCGCCATATCTTAAGCGCGAAAACAACAGCTCCCAGCTCTAGATCATGCGTCGTATAATTTCGTTCATGAACCTTGAGTTGACGAGAGGCGTAGGCAATAACTTTATCCCGCTGCATCAATACACAACCAAGCCCCTGTATCGATGCGTCACAGTAAACCACGAAGTCATCTGTGCCCTCTGGCAATGAGAGAATAGGTGCGCTGCAAAGCCTATCCTTTAAGTACTGAAAAGCAGTTTCCTGCGTATTACCCCATCTGTAAACGACACCTTTCTGTGTTAGCATAGTAAGCGGCTGCGCGATCTTGGAGAAGTCTTTGATAAACCGCCTGTAGTAACCCGCCAAACCCAAGAATTGGCGTATTTCTGTCGGTGTACGCGGTGCTGGCCAGTTTCTGATCGAATCAACCTTGGATGGATCGACATGAATCCCATCCTTGTTCACCACATGGCCTAAGAAGTGGACTTCACGAAGCCAGAAGTCGCATTTTGAAAACTTTGCGTACAGTTGCTCTTTTCGAAGAAGTTCCAAGATAAGGCGTAAGTGCTGCTCGTGCTCCTCCTGACTCTTGGAGTAGATTAGAATGTCGTCGATGAAAACAATGACGAACTTGTCTAGATAGGGTTTACACACCCTGTTCATAAGATCCATGAAGACTGCAGGCGCGTTCGTAAGCCCGAATGGCATGACAAGAAACTCGTAGTGTCCGTAACGAGTTCTGAAAGCGGTTTTGGAGACGTCCTCATCCCGGACTCTCAGCTGATGATACCCTGACCTCAAGTCTATCTTGGAGTAATAACACGACCCTTGCAACTGGTCGAATAAGTCATCTATGCGCGGAAGAGGATAACGGTTCTTCACCGTCACCTTATTGAGTTCACGGTAGTCGATGCACATTCTGAACGTACCGTCTTTCTTCTTTACAAATAACACTGGAGCTCCCCAAGGCGAAGAGCTTGGACGAATAAATCCCTTTTCCAAAAGCTCTTGCAGTTGCTTCGACAGTTCTTCCAGTTCGGTTGGAGCTAAACGATACGGTGCGCGGGCTATTGGTGCTGCTCCAGGAGCTAACTCAATCTGAAACTCGACTTGACGATGAGGGGGTAAACCAGGTAAATCTTCAGGAAACACTTGAGGAAAATCACGCACAACTGGTATATCCTCCAGCTTCTTTACCTTTGCTGATGCGTCAGTGACAAGTGCCAGAATGGCAGTATGTCCCTTTCGTAAACATTTCTGCGCCTTTAAGAAAGAGATGATGCCAACCACAGCACCACTCTTGTCACCTTGTACTTCGAGGGGTTCTTGACTGGAGCGAGGAATACGAATAACTTTTTCTTTGCATAAGATCTCCGCGTGATGTTGGGATAACCAATCCATACCGATGACGACGTCGAAACTACCCAAAACTATGGGTATGAGGTCAATCGAGAAAGTCTGACCCGCTAGAACAATACTACAACCCTTGACTACCTGTGCGGCTTCTACACTTTTACCATTGGCTAGTTCTACGACGTGTTTGGTGTCTAGGGGTGTTGGTGTACGTTTTAATAATTTACTCATTTTCAATGACATATAGCTTGTATCAGCACCCGAATCAAATAAGACAGTAACATAAATATCGTCGAGAAGAAACTTACCCATAACCACATTGGGATCATTCACTGCATCTCCTCGACCCAACACAAATGCACGACCCCGAGCTTCATTGCCATTGTTGTTGTTGTTTCCCCCGTTGTTGTTGTTACCATTACCCTGATTGTTGTTATGGTTGTTGTTCTGATTTCTGTTCAGCTGAGGGCAATGCCTTTTGAAGTGACCCTCTGCACCGCACTGAAAACACCCTTTGTTACCCTGCTGCTGATTCTGCTGTGCTGGTGGCTGCTGCTGATTCTGGTTCGCAGGTCGAGCGCTTCTACAATCTTTGGCCTCATGACCCATTTTGAGGCATCTTTGACAACGAACCTTATTACATTGGCCACTGTGATGTTTGTTGCAGGTGTTACACTTTGGGAGGTTTCCTCGATACCCTCCCTGTCTGTGGCTGCCTGAGGAGTGCTGACTGGGACTCTGGTAACTGTCTGTCTTTCGTTGCTGGGCTTGCGACTGCGCTGAAGCTGACCCCTTGCTAGAATCCCCATCCCATTTTCTCTTACTTTCACTGGGAGTAGCAAGTGTAGTAGAAGCAGTAGCGGTAGCAGTAGCGCTGATACGCTTTGGCAGTCTGTTCTGATCCACTGCCTGATCTGTGATGCGGTGAGCGAGGCGCTGAATAGCCTGAATGTTGTCGAGATTAGCCGATGTTACATGGCTCTGAATTTCTGGCGCCAAACCCTTGAGATATAACTCAATACGCTTGTATGGAGGGTCTACCATAGTTGGACACAGCACGGCCAGCTCATTTGACCGTTTAGTATACGCTTCAATCTCTGATCCAACCATTTTCAGATTATACAGCTCGTCTTCCAGTTTGTGAATATCTTCACGCGTACAATACTCTCTCTTGATAAGTTCCTTAAAATCGTTCCAGGGTGTGGCGTTAGCAGCTGCCAACCCCAGAATTTGCACCTGCGCGTTCCACCAGGTTAGCGCTATTCCCTCCAAGGTGCCAGTTGCATACTTAACCTTGCGAGCCTCAGGGCACTCGCACATCTCGAATACCGACTCTAGCTTTTCGAACCAATGGAGGAGTCCAACTGCTCCCTCCGTGCCACTGAACGTGTTAGGACGACAATCCATGAAATTCTTGAAGGTGCACACAGGTTGTTGCTGAGCGGGTTGACCTATTGTGTACGAATAGGGCAAAGTTAAATACGAGCGTTAATGTAGGATCTAAAGACCCTAGTATGAGTCTATACTGCAGGATATACTACCTGCTTGAGCGGCTGCAACTGCCGCAGCAATGAGAGCCTCTAGCTGGGCTTGAGTCATGTTAATTCGTGCGGCCATTGATCTTCACATCAAAGGCATCATAAGTGAGAAAAGTTCGCGAATAGTGCGATGACAGAAGAGTGTAAGCACGTAAGTGTTCTCAAGCAATAACAAGTAGTGAGCAAAGTAATGTAAGCATACTACGAGCAAAGTTCTATGCAGTTCTAGCAAGCAGGTAATAAACATGAACCCTATTACCTAGAATGTTGAGTCTTGCACGTGGAGCGAAGCGTCGTTGTGGATCGTTGAGAGCACTGTTCTGGTTATAGTCTGGTTTTAATAAAAACGTTTTTCCATATTAAAACCAAGTTCTCTATAACCAATGGCTCTGATACCTATCTGTCACACCCTCAAAATCCACCTGCGGAGTATCACCGCTTGGGAGCGTGACTGACCAGGATCAAGCCACCAATCATATTGAACATGTAATTAATCTTAAGTAAAATAAATGTAAACCATCCATCCAATACGATAGGTGTTCAAAACATAACCATAGTTTCAAAGTGTAGCGGAAGCATAGTAAATAATCCAACAATAGTTAATAGTTTTAAATGTCATAATAGTTCAACGTAGAAACCACGATCCTTGTCCACAACGACCCGCTTCTCCAGTGCAAGCTCCAAGTACCTAACGATCTGCAAGGCATGTAACAGAATGATCAACAAACTAGTTGAGCGAGTTCACAGTAAGTAAGTGCGTAACAGTAAGTAACGGGTGGCTCTAATGGGCCAATAGTAAGTTATACAGGTGGGGGCTTCCCATGTTATGTGACCACTAGACTATTCGTATCAACTACTCGTATCATCCCTGTTCTTCGTCCGAGAACAGTAGCGCGTATGGGGTGTGCGTAGGTTTTACGCACGTATCCTTCACAACCGAGGATAGAAGTAAGTAATGCGTACACGTAGGTTTTACGTGCGTGCCTGACATCCGAGGCAGTAATTGGCATATGACCACGTAGGTGTTATCCTAACCTACGGAACCGTCCTGACATCCGAGGACCATGGTAGGTGATAGTCTAGGAAAAGCATATATACGTTCTTAGTCAATGGTAACCTTTATCCCATTCCCACGACCCGGGAATCCCATGCCTTAGTAGGAGTGTGAACTCACCTTGGTTTGCTCGGTATGCTAGGTTATGCACTCACAAGTAATTAATCAAGTCCTATTGTATGCACGTATAACAAATCAGTTCATGTTCGAAATGATACGCATGTAATCTAATGTCGTATAGTGCTTGACAGCCAATATCATGTATCAATCATGTATCACGTAACAGTTAACCCATTCATGCAATTCACGTAATTCATATGAACATATACAGGATCATGCATCTCACAAAAACTCAGACAAGTATGGGGGGGGTCTCCCCTGTTCAAAACTCAGATAGCACATGTAATCATACAATAAACTCAGACTATCATGTTACACACACAAGCTCGGACCCTTGATACATTCATTAAACTCGGCCCAATGTCAAGATATTAACTCGGGCCCAACATCATCATATTAAACTCGGGCCACCATATAATAATAACAAACTCGGTCCACATTTGATTTTAATAGACTCGGACCAATTGAACTTAATAAACTCGGTCCAATATTATGTTTATTAAACTCGGACTACAATCAACATTATACTCGGACTCAATAACTCCATAAACTCGGTCCACTTTACAATTCAATAAGCTCGGCCCAACAACTTTAAACTCGGTCCATATTGATTTTATTAAACTCGGACCATTGCAACTATTTAAGTTCGGACCATTATCACTATATATACTCGGACCAAGTTAAACTCGGGGGGGGGGGGGTTTCCTTCATTAAACTCGGACAAGAGGGGAATTCATTAAATTCGGACAACTTCAATCTATTTAAACTCGGACCAAGGTGATGCTTATTATGTTCGGACCCTAAGCAATTTATTATATTCGGATCATATTATACATATTAAACTCAGACAGTTATGATAACTCAGACAATCAATAACATGAATTCCAATACAGGAGACGATCATATCAGTTACGTTCTCAACGACACAACCCTAACTCATACATTTTCACAAGAACTGTTCAATTAACAATCGTCCATTCATCATATCTAGCATCTTAAATCATCAAGGGGATCGATTATACGATTAACACATCATCACAATCAGAATAATCATAATCAATTTAAAGTACAGAACCATCAAATCAAAGCTAGGGTTTACAAGAATTCACAAGAATCAAGAATTGAAAACAATCAAACAATCAACAATTAATCTCAACAATGATTAAACAATTACCTTGTGATGATCCTAGGGAAAGAGTAATCAAGAGTGATGATTTTCTTGTGCCAAATGATTTGGTGATGATGGTTGCTAGAGAAAACAAATGCACGTACTTTGGTTTTGTGAAAAGTGATTAGTGAAGTTGAGATTAGGGTTAAGTATCTAGGATTTCACTAATTACCATTTACATCCCTAAGTATTATGTTTTACACATGCACACCATCTCATAACCATTTTCTAATTTTATCACTAAGTTCCCAATTTCACAAATAACAAACAACTATGCACAATCCAAATAATCAAAACATATATAATCCCATGGAAATCAATTGTGCAATTACATGAACGTGCAATAAATACGAAATAGAATCTTGGAAATTCGAGTTGTCACATTATCCCCAACTTAAAAGAAATTTCGTCCCGAAATTTGGTACGCACTCACTGAGGAAGCTAGATAAGTTACATCGTTCACTGGTTTTCCTGGGGTGTCACATGAGGCAGAAAGGATTGAAAGAATCATGAAGCCTATGAAAGGATTGAAAGAATCAAGAATGATCCTACAAAGAAGAAGAATGCTCCAAACTGGAGCAAATACAAAAAGCTCATTGCTGACCGCACTGAAGAGTATAAAGGAAAGAAAAGGGAGCTGGTGGATGCAAAAATGGATACTGCTGAAGCCATATCAAAATGGTCAAGGCAGCAGACTGATGAAGCCTATGAAAGGCTAAAGAAAAGAAAGATAACTGTTTCTGGCGCTTCAAGGAAACATGAACAAATGATGAAGCTTGAACAGCAGATAGAAAACCGCAGAACAATGTTCAAATCAGCAGACAATCCTATTTTTGTGACAAACCAAGAAGAAGGTAAACAACTGACTGAAGAAGAGGTCAAAGAAAAGGAAGCAGAGTACTTCAAAGACACCATCATGAAAATGGGTCTAAAAGAAGACAGCTCAACAAAGCTTCAAAACCTTGTTAAGAAGGTATTAACAAAACCTGCATCACCAAACACTTCTACGGGCATGACAAACATTGAAAGGCAAGAGCTTATCGAAAAAGAGACCGCAGAAGACATAGCTGCAGCTAACAAAGTCATTGAAATGGCATTCAAAAGAATGTCTGAAAGTCTGCAAGTGTTTACAAGGCCATCATCCCCTAACTCATCAAAGAATAAATCTCTCCCAAGAAACCCATTTGGTTTAAAAATATTAAAGTGGATGTCTGATCAAAAGACCCACGTATTGACTCTTGTCAGAACCAATGGTGAAGTGAAGTACATATCAAGGAAAGAAGCACTTGGCCTGAGTGTTGAAGATTTACAGGATCTCCTTGAACTTACACTGTGTAGGGATGAAGATGATTTAAGTTCCAAGGAATTTGAAGCTGAATTTAAAAGACATGCTAAGGAACTTTTGGTGAGAAATAAAGGTCCTGAATAATGAAGGGTTTTGGCATTATCTGTTCCAGGGGGAGATTGTTGGGAGTGAACCCTACCAGAGGAACAGATAATGTAAAGCCAAAACCGGATCACATCAGAGGACTTCAATAAGCAGCAGTTTACACTTTGCTTTCCCCTTGACAGTGGTATTCTAACAGCTGATGGATCTTAAGTACTGCTCACTATAACCACTGATGAACCAAACACTGATGAGATCCTAAAGACTGCTGCAGACAAACACTGTTGCTCTATCTACTGTTGTTTCCTAAGTACTGCTGAAGACACAAGCACTGCCCACTCAAAGACTGATCACCTTTGAAGAAAGCACTGAAGTTCAACATCAGTGCTCAGGCTATAACAGTGGACGTGAAGCAGTTGTTATCTCTTGTTTTGTATTGTACTGTTAATCAGATGTTGCATATTAGTAGTTTGTTTAGAACAGTGTATATAGGTTGTTAGTTTGTTAAATGTCACTATCATGGTGACGTCAGCTGAGATGCTTCAGTGGTTTGGTTTGCCTATAAATGGAGTAGTACCCTGTACTGTTACATTTGATGGACTGAGCGGATTCTTCTTCTTCAGTCCAATCCTTTCATCTTGTGCAACCAACCTTGGAGTATCAGGCTAAGGGGGAGCTTAGTATTGTAAGCATGCTTGTAATCATTTGCTTTGTATCTCAATCATTCAACTTAATGAAAAGCATTTGTTTATCAAACTATTTTCCTCTTTGGTTGTGTTTACAAAGTTTGTATCCATTTCCGCTACACTTTTCACTGTTTAATATTCTCTGAATGATCAATTTATACAAACAAACACAATCATGAGAGCCTCCGATACTAACAAGTTTAAAGAAATGCTTAACAAAAATTAGTCATGAATCTTGTTAAGTGTTTTCTTTTATAAATCATATGAAAATGTGAGAAGAAACCAGATTATATAAAAGAAAGGTGTATGGTTGATTTAATAACCAAGTAAAATGAGTTGTATAAAACAAATTGTTTTGTAAATGTCTTGTGAAAAATATGTTATTTATGTAACATTTTATATGTCTAAATTGAAATAATTTAAATAACGCTAGAATATGTAATATCATACAAGCACTTATATATAGGAAGTACCAGTGGCGTATCCACCATGCTTGTATCATATTACACACGCCTCGTTACTTAAATCACTTGTCACACCCCGGCCGCGTATAACATGCAACCGCGGCGGAAACGCCGGGGAGTGTTGTGAACAGAATTAAATTGTTTCATAACCATGGCATACAAGTTGTATTTTATTTATAAACAAAGGTGTTACATTGTCTTGGAAATAGAGTACGGAAATCAAAACATAATTAAGCTAGTTCAAACTTCATTTTTAGGCTCTAAGGCACAGGTCCGCCCTAGAATCATGATCATCGTCCTATGGAATAGCTCCTGAAAACACATGTGAAAGTAGGTACGTCAGCATAAAAATGCCTGTGAGATACATAGGTTTTGTGAAAATGGGGTTCATGACTTGAGTTTTAAAGAATGTTTAATAACAGTCAGTCATGAACCTTGTAATTTGTTTTGCTTTGTAAATCATTTGAAAAACGATAACATCAAACGATATGTATAGATAAGTGCAAGGTTAAACGAATAACCAAGTAAAATGAGTTGAATAAGATAAGTTGTTTGTG
Source organism: Helianthus annuus (assembly GCF_002127325.2). Lineage (NCBI taxonomy): Eukaryota > Viridiplantae > Streptophyta > Magnoliopsida > Asterales > Asteraceae > Helianthus > Helianthus annuus. The sequence goes on along the minus strand of NC_035439.2, from coordinate 49,193,339 downwards.
AAAATAATGTCTTGTGAAGAATATGTTACTTATGTAAAGTGTAATGTGTCTAAACTGAAATGACTTAGATAACGCCACGATATGTAATATTATACAAACATTTATATATAGGAAGTACCAGCGGCGTATCCACCATGTTTGTATCATATTACATACGCCCCGTTACTTGAATCATTTACCCAAACCAATCCACCATGTAAATTGTTCAAGTGTAAACAAAATGTCAAGTGTTATTGTAATCCATGTCAAGTGTTTATGCTCAAGTGTAAACCACCAAATGTATATGTCAATGTCGACGTGTATATGTTCAATGTAAATCATGTAATGTGTAATCCCAAAATGTATCATGTATGGTAAGCGAAATGTATCAACTTAAACCATATGCACAAAACAAGTCGTTGAAGTAAAACGTGGTTTAAATCAGCGTTATGTTCTGCGGGGAAATGCATGCTCTATTGATATTAACATTTATGTGGTATTGTAAACTATGCATACATCCAAGCCTTGAGACTACGGCGATAAACCCTTAAACAAATTAAAAGTTTATCTAAGTTATGTATATCGAATTCGGTCATTCCTTCCAGTCCTATCAAACCCAGGACTTCAGAAACGGGATTTGTCAATTCCTATGGTACCACTACCTACTAACGAACGGCGTGATCAATGTTAATGAATGTATTGTCCCATGTTAAACAAACCAAATGTCATAACAAAATGAAGGCATGTGCCCATATGCTGAGTAAACATATGCAGCAGAAATGTGCATGTAAATCAATGTGTCCATATGCTGAGTAAACATATGCAACAGAAATGTTCATGTAAATCAATGTGTCCATATGCTGAGTAAACATATGCAACATAAATGTTCATGTAAATCAATGTGTCCATATGCTGAGTAAACATATGCAACAGAAATGTTTATGTAAATCAATGTGTCCATATGCTGAGTAAACATATGCAACAGAAATGTTCATGTAAATCAATGTACTAAGTACGCACACAATGGGCATACATAGCATAAAATGTAATGAAATCGTGTACTATAATGTACTAACAACATAGCAGGCATATGATGTGAAAACATGGAAAGCATGAAAGTAATAGATAGGCACATGCGTTTCACCCCAAAACAGTTTGGAAAACAGTAAAAGATGGGGTTCTATGTACTCACCTGAGATTGCTTTGAGTTCCTTGTATAATAACCAGATAGTGCTAAAGATCACGGAATATCAACGGCACCTAATAGGTAGCTTATGTTAATATACCGGACCAAATCGGAAGGATCGGATAGTACGCGGGTTCGAAAACCAAACGAGTATGGAGACTCGTGTAATATGGTTTAACAAAGCCTACATACTAAAATGAAACTTAACCTAAGTGCTTACGGTCCATCACGACCTGTTTAGGTAGCTTACGCTACCCTAACGCGTCGCTCGCGTAGAACGCGTCTGGAACGCCTAACATCGTGACCACAAGGTATAACCTCGGAAGGTTATAGCTATGGTCACCTAATGTGTTTGGTCAGGTCCTAATGACCGACCAAATGGGTCGGGTTCGAAAGTATAAGCGATGGTTTAGATCGCTTATCTTACGACCCTATATAAGCACTAAACTAAAAGTGACGAGCTAAGCATGTTAGAACATGCTTAACTAAGTTTGAAAACAGGTTTGACATCAAAACAAACGGCTTTGATGCTCACGAGTAGTTTGGTTACAAAATATGCAAGAATGCACATTTTGGCCGAAACTACGACTCGTCACTGAGCCTAGATAACGTGGTGATCAGTAGGTATGGTCACTATGGACCATAACCATCGTGATCACGCTCACGTTATGAAGTTCCATGAACTTCGCATCGACCATAAGCTGGTCAATGCAGAAAGTCAACAACACGTTGACTTTCGGACTCGAAAAGCGAATAAAAGAGCGAAAGAAGACTTACGGAGGGTCCCCGAGTGCAAATCAAGATCAAATAGCTCAGTTATGAAACAATGGTTTCAACTTAGAGCTTCAAGATCTGATTTTGTGATTTTTACACTAAAGGGGGGGGGGGGGTATTTATAGGAAAGGTGGAACCGTTAGGATCGTTTTATCGAATATGTGTCCAGGGGTTAAATTCAGTGAACTTGACCCTTGGCCCTTCATTTGGGTGAAAAGGCATCGCCCTTTGATCGAACGAAAGGCCAGATTCTGCATTAAATGCAAAATCTTCTGTCAGACATCCTCACGCGGCCCGCCTCACATTTGGGCAAAACTCACGCGGGCCGCCTGGCCCTCTCTGATCTGCACCACTTGCAGAATTTACACTTTTGGTCCCTGTTGCGTGTTTAAGCTATTTCCAGCCCTTCTAAGACCTGTAAAGCCATCTTTAAGGCCCTAAAATGATGCCTAAACATTGTGGACATGAAACATGCCCAAAAATATGTCGGATGTCGGTTCGTTTGGCCGTACGATCGCGATGTTCGCTTAATTACGACGGAATGCGCATAAGCGTGAAAGACGATCCAAATGACGCGACGAATGGATTTTTCTCATGCCAAACACTAAGGCATAATATAAGGATGCTTACATAAATTTTTGGATGTCCGGATGTATTCAGAACGTAAGTTATGCGCGAAAGTGCAAACTTGTGCACTTTTTGACACTTTTAGTCCCTGAATGATCCAAAAGTTTGTTTTAGCATACCAAACCTCTCAAAGCCTATTTCTAAGCTATGTAAAGGATATTTATGGTATGTTTAACTTATGGACATGTTCCGGAATGTTCGTTACAGTTCAAATTGGCATACTTTCGCAGTTTGTCAAGTTTAGTCCCTGTAAGTGAATTAACTTGTTTTTGCTATACCAAAGCCTTCAAAACTTATTTCTAAGTTATGTAAAGGTTATTTAAGGTATGTTGAGTATATGTTGATGTTCCAGAGTATTTATCGCATTTAACTGAGTACGTTTACGCACTAGTTAACGTATAACTCTCAAGAAAGCGATGTAGAGTTTGAAATTGAACAAAAGTCAAAACACGAAAAATGTAAAACACAAAGAAACAAACATTGGGATAAAATAACATTATTTTATTGATAATTGAACTGTTCATGATGATTACAGGCACAAATGTTACAGTCACCCCTACTTGTGGAAATTTCGTCCCGAAATTTATTTAGAGGAAACTGATTGAAAAAGATGCGGATATTTTGCCTTCATTTGGTCTTCACGTTCCCAAGTAAACTCGGGTCCATGTTTAGATTCCCAACGAACCTTGACCAAAGGAATGCGCTTGCGTTTAAGCCACTTGACTTCACGTTCCATGATTTCTACCGGTTTCTCAACAAACTTCAGTGTTTTATCAACACGAATTTCGTCAAGCGGTATGTGGAGGTTTTCATCAGCTAAACACCTCTTGAGATTGGACACGTGAAAGGTTGGATGAACATTTCCAAGTTCAGGAGATAACTCAAGTCTGTAGGCTACCTTACCGATTCTTTCGACGATCCTGAATGGTCCAACGTATCTAGGTGCAAGTTTTCCTTTCTTTCCAAATCTGATCACACCTTTCCAAGGTGAGACCTTAAGTAATACACGATCACCGACTTGAAAATCCAAGGGTTTGCGTTTTAGGTCCGCGTAACTCTTTTGACGGTTTCTAGCTGTCTGAAGGTTATCACGAACTTTCTTTACCTTTTCTGTTGTCTCTAAAATGAGGGCAGGTCCAGTAAGCTGAGCCTCGCCAATCTCATTCCAGCAGACTGGTGAACGACATTTTCGACCATAGAGAGCCTCGAAAGGAGCCATGTTGATGCTGGAGTGATAACTGTTGTTGTAGGAGAATTCAATCAATGGAAGATGTGAATCCCAACTACCACCAAAGTCTATCACACAAGCTCTAAGCATATCCTCCAGTGTCTGGATTGTTCTTTCAGATTGACCATCCGTTTACGGATGATAAGCTGTGCTCAGATTAAGTTGGGTCCCCATAGCAGATTGCATGGTTCTCCAAAATGAGAAGTGAAACGAGCATCTCTGTCAGAAATGATGTTCAAAGGAACACCATGTCGAGCTACTATTTCATCCACGTAGAGTTGAGCAAGTTTGTCAGCCGAAAAATCCTCACGGATTGGCAAGAAATGCGCTGACTTGGTAAGACGATCAACGATTACCCAGATGGCATCGTGACCTTTCTTTGTGCGCGGAAATTTAGTAATGAGATCCATAGTAATGTTTTCCCATTTCCAAACTGGGATCTCTGGTTGCTCCAATAAACCAGAAGGACGCTGATGTTCAGCCTTAACCTTGAGACAAGTAAGGCATTTGGATACGTATAAGGCAATGTCTTTCTTCATACCAGGCCACCAATACTGAATACGAAGATCCTTATACATCTTATCTGAGCCAGGATGAATGGAATAACGAGATTTATGGGCTTCATCCATAAGCAAGGTACGAAGATCATCTTGGCTTGGGACCCACAAACGGTCCATGAAATAGTACGATCCATTGTCTTTCAGTTCAAGAGCAGGTGTTATGTGATAAGGAAATTCCTTATCCATTAAACCTTGTGAAACACAAGCTTGTTGAGCCTGAGAAATACGGGCTTGGATATCGGTTTGAATAACAGATTGGACACGTACACAATGAAGCTTAGTACGTTCCTTGCGACTCAATGCATCGGCTACGACATTCGCCTTACCAGGATGGTAGCGAATCTCGCAGTCGTAGTCGTTTAGAAGTTCAACCCAACGCCGTTGTCTCATGTTGAGCTCTTCTTGATTGAAGATATGCTGAAGACTTTTGTGGTCTGTGAAAACCACACATTTTGTACCATACAAGTAGTGTCTCCAGATTTTGAGAGCGAAGACAACTGCACCCAACTCAAGATCATGAGTGGTGTAGTTCTTCTCATGTATCTTCAACTGCCTTGATGCGTATGCTATGACTTTGTTTCTTTGCATTAGGACGCAGCCAAGACCCAATTTAGATGCATCGCAATAAACGACGAAATCATCATTGCCCTCAGGCAATGTTAGGACAGGCGCGTCGCAAAGCTTTTGTTTCAAAGTCTGAAACGCTTCCTCTTGTTTGACTCCCCAATCAAATGGCTTGTTCTTCTGAGTTAGAGCAGTTAGAGGAACTGCAATCTTCGAGAAATTTTCTATGAAGCGGCGGTAATAACCCGCTAGGCCAAGAAAAGAACGAACTTCAGTAGGGGTAGTAGGAGTATCCCAATCCTTAATCGCACTGATCTTGGAGGGATCTACATGAATACCTTGTTCGTTGACAATATGTCCCAAGAATTAAACCTCTTTAAGCCAGAATTCACACTTGGAGAATTTGGCGAAAAGTTGCTCTTTCTTTAGGAGTTCCAGAGTAAGACGAAGATGTTCTTCATGGTCGGCTTGCGTCTTAGAATATATCAAAATGTCATCAATGAAAACGATGATGAACTTATCTAAATAAGGCTTGCAGACCCTATTCATTAAGTCCATGAAAACAGCAGGAGCATTAGTCAAACCGAATGGCATGACTGTGAACTCGTAATGTCCATAACGAGTACGGAACGCTGTCTTTGGAATATCTTCTTCATGCACACGGAGCTGATGATATCCAGATCGTAGATCAATCTTTGAAAAGTATGAAGCACCTTGCAATTGATCAAAGAGATCATCAATGCGAGGTAGGGGATATCGATTCTTGATGGTAAGCTTGTTAAGCTCACGATAATCGATACACATCCTGAAAGATCCATCCTTCTTCTTTACAAAGAGAACGGGAGCACCCCAGGGTGAAAAACTAGGACGGATAAAACCTTTGTCGGAGAGTTCCTGCAGCTGTTTAGATAACTCTTGCATCTCGGACGGTGCAAGACGATATGGAGCTCTGGCAACGGGATTTGCACCAGGTACGAGATCAATACGGAACTCGACTTGGCGTGCTGGAGGTAGACCAGGTAAGTCTTCAGGGAATACTTCGGAAAAATCCCGAACGACAGGAATATCTGATATAGACTTACCCTTGCCCTTATCTGCTGTAACATGTGCTAAGAAAGCCACATAGTGCTTTCGCAGATACTTCCGTGCTTTAAAACAAGACATGAGTTTGAGACCACCGGCAGGCTTCTCACCACGAACTTGTAGGATCTCGCCTGTCGACAGCGGTATACGAACAATCTTCTCAGAACATACTATCTCTGCGCGATGCTTAGATAACCAATCCATTCCCACAATAACATCGAAGCTTCCAAGTTGCATTGGCGTGAGGTCAATAGGAAAAATATGGTCGTTAAGGTTTAACTGGCAGTTGCGTAGAACGGAATTAAGAACAATGGGTTCACCACTTGCAACCTCTACTGTCAAAGGTTTACCTAGTTTTGTTCTAGACACGCGAAGCATTGTCTCAAAAGACAATGACACAAAGCTCTTGTCGGCACCCGAATCAAAAAGAACAGATGCTGGCTGATTATTAATAAAGAACGTACCGTTCACCACCTCGTTGTCTGCTTGTGCTTCTTGTGCATTCATGTTAAAGACTCGACCTCGAGCCGGTGCCGGATTCTGGTTGGCATTCTGGTTCTGGTTGACTAGTCTTGGACACCGATTTCTGTAGTGGGTCAGATCCCCACAATTATAACATGCACCTGGTGGGTAGTTTGGTCGTGCAGCCTGACCCTGTTGTTGAGCAACTTGTGGAGCAGGGTCCTGTACTGCGCGGTTCTGCGCAAACCGACAAACATTGGCAAGATGACCTGATTTCCCACAGTTAGTACAGAAACGGCACTGATATTGCGGCTGATGGTGACTGTTGCATTGATTGCACAAAGGTGCACTTCCTGAATAGGGCTTCTTTGTTGGAGGCTGGTTGGGAGCTGCCTGGTTTGCTTGGGCAGTGACAGCATAGTTTTGGGAAGCCTTACGCTTCCTTGACCCCCTTGAGGAACCAGAGTCCTTTCCCTTCTTGTTTTGACCTTTCTTGCTATCTTCCTTGTCAGCCGACTGTTTCTTGCCCTTGTCGCACTTCCTGTGTAGTTTATTCTTTCGGATCTGCGACTCAGTCAGCGTCGCCGATAACTCGATTGCCTGACGGAGTGTGGTAGGGTTGCTACCAGTAAGGATATCTTGTACTGAGTCAGGTAGGCCGTCGATGTATCTTTCGATGGCCTTATCGAGTGGGGTAACCATAGTCGGGCAAAGAAGACTCAGCTCCTCAAACCTATCTGTATAAGCCTTGTGCTCGCCACTATCTTGCTTCAACACATCAAATTCTTTCTCCAACGCTCGTTGCTCATGACGAGGACAAAACTCCCTCATCATAAGAGCTCTCAGTTCAGCCCATGTTTGAGCTAGAGCAACTTCTGCACCTTGATCTCTCATAACCCCATTCCACCATGTAAGAGCCCTCTTCTGAAACACGCTTGAAGAAAACTCGACTTTGCGATTGTCAGGACACTGCACATGGCGAAAAGTGTTCTCGATGCTCTCGAACCACTGAAGAAGCCCAGTTGCTCCCTCAGAACCACTAAACTTGAGTGGCTTAGCCGAGCTAAAATCCTTGTATTTGCATGTACCATTGTTGTTGTTGGCCTGGTTCCATTGAGCAAAGAGATTCGGAAATTGAGCAGCCATCTGCTGCGCAATAATCTCCGCCAGCTCGGCAGTAGCTATCTGGTTGTCGCGTCGAGGAGGCATTCTAGAAGAGAAAAACATGAAATGAAACGAGTGAGATGATTGGATGAAGAGAATGAGATGAAGCAAAATCAACAAAAGCAAAGATGGTGGTTATGTATCGCAATGCAAACAAGCGACGTGAAATGTCTAGTCAAAGTAAATGGGTTAGAATTAGTGTATCACGAAGACATGCTCGCCTATAAGTGAACACTCACCCCAAGAGTTCCCAGGTAAGAGTGACTGGTCCGATTATGTGGATTTGTACGAACACTCTAGCCTTAGACAGAAAACTCAGGGTACAGGCATTCACCCTTCCAGTTCGCACGTGTTCACACTATTAACCCAACACTTTGACGGGATTTTTTTTTTTTTTGAAAATCCAAAGGGGTTCAAAACCTTATAATAGAGGGTTCAAAACCTAGTAATCAATCATCCTAGATCAGATGATTAATTTTCAAAGCGGATTCGGAACCGAAGTTCCCGTTGTGGTTATCACCTAAGGATAGGTGATGTGCATGTTTTAAACTCTAAACACAAGATAACTTGTGTTAGGGTCCTAAAGTTATAGTCTAGGTCAAAGCATTACTAATAACCTAGTTCCCTATAACCATTGGCTCTGATACCAACTCTTCTGTCACACCCCGGCCGCGTATAACATGCAACCGCGGCGGAAACGCCGGGGAGTGTTGTGAACAGAATTAAATTGTTTCATAACCATGGCATACAAGTTGTATTTTATTTATAAACAAAGGTGTTACATTGTCTTGGAAATAGAGTACGGAAATCAAAACATAATTAAGCTAGTTCAAACTTCATTTTTAGGCTCTAAGGCACAGGTCCGCCCTAGAATCATGATCATCGTCCTATGGAATAGCTCCTGAAAACACATGTGAAAGTAGGTACGTCAGCATAAAAATGCCTGTGAGATACATAGGTTTTGTGAAAATGGGGTTCATGACTTGAGTTTTAAAGAATGTTTAATAACAGTCAGTCATGAACCTTGTAATTTGTTTTGCTTTGTAAATCATTTGAAAAACGATAACATCAAACGATATGTATAGATAAGTGCAAGGTTAAACGAATAACCAAGTAAAATGAGTTGAATAAGATAAGTTGTTTGTGAAAATAATGTCTTGTGAAGAATATGTTACTTATGTAAAGTGTAATGTGTCTAAACTGAAATGACTTAGATAACGCCACGATATGTAATATTATACAAACATTTATATATAGGAAGTACCAGCGGCGTATCCACCATGTTTGTATCATATTACATACGCCTCGTTACTTGAATCATTTACCCAAACCAATCCACCATGTAAATTGTTCAAGTGTAAACCAAATGTCAAGTGTTATTGTAATCCATGTCAAGTGTTTATGCTCAAGTGTAAACCACCAAATGTATATGTCAATGTCGACGTGTATATGTTCAATGTAAATCATGTAATGTGTAATCCCAAAATGTATCATGTATGGTAAGCGAAATGTATCAACTTAAACCATATGCACAAAACAAGTCGTTGAAGTAAAACGTGGTTTAAATCAGCGTTATGTTCTGCGGGGAAATGCATGCTCTATTGATATTAACATTTATGTGGTATTGTAAACTATGCATACATCCAAGCCTTGAGACTGCGGCGATAAACCCTTAAACAAATTAAAAGTTTATCTAAGTTATGTATATCGAATTCGGTCATTCCTTCTAGTCCTATCAAACCCAGGACTTCAGAAACGGGAGTTGTCAATTCCTATGGTACCACTACCTACTAACGAACGGCGTGATCAATGTTAATGAATGTATTGTCCCATGTTAAACAAACCAAATGTCATAACAAAATGAAGGCATGTGCCCATATGCTGAGTAAACATATGCAGCAGAAATGTGCATGTAAATCAATGTGTCCATATGCTGAGTAAACATATGCAACAGAAATGTTCATGTAAATCAATGTGTCCATATGCTGAGTAAACATATGCAACATAAATGTTCATGTAAATCAATGTGTCCATATGCTGAGTAAACATATGCAACAGAAATGTTTATGTAAATCAATGTGTCCATATGCTGAGTAAACATATGCAACAGAAATGTTCATGTAAATCAATGTACTAAGTACGCACACAATGGGCATACATAGCATAAAATGTAATGAAATCGTGTACTATAATGTACTAACAACATAGCAGGCATATGATGTGAAAACATGGAAAGCATGAAAGTAATAGATAGGCACATGTGTTTCACCCCAAAACAGTTTGGAAAACAGTAAAAGATGGGGTTCTATGTACTCACCTGAGATTGCTTTGAGTTCCTTGTATAATAACCAGATAGTGCTAAAGATCACGGAATATCAACGGCACCTAATAGGTAGCTTATGTTAATATACCGGACCAAATCGGAAGGATCGGATAGTACGCGGGTTCGAAAACCAAACGAGTATGGAGACTCGTGTAATATGGTTTAACAAAGCCTACATACTAAAATGAAACTTAACCTAAGTGCTTACGGTCCATCACGACCTGTTTAGGTAGCTTACGATACCCTAACGCGTCGCTCGCGTAGAACGCGTCTGGAACGCCTAACATCGTGACCACAAGGTATAACCTCGGAAGGTTATAGCTATGGTCACCTAAAGTGTTTGGTCAGGTCCTAATGACCGACCAAATGGGTCGGGTTCGAAAGTATAAGCGATGGTTTAGATCGCTTATCTTACGACCCTATATAAGCACTAAACTAAAAGTGACGAGCTAAGCATGTTAGAACATGCTTAACTAAGTTTGAAAACAGGTTTGACATCAAAACAAACGGCTTTGATGCTCACGAGTAGTTTGGTTACAAAATATGCAAGAATGCACATTTTGGCCGAAACTACGACTCGTCACTGAGCCTAGATAACGTGGTGATCAGTAGGTATGGTCACTATGGACCATAACTGTAACACCCCAACCTCGACAGGCTGACGTGTCACTCTTACTGATATCAAAACTAAAAACCAATCCATAACGAATTCTAATTACATTTTCTTACATTACTGAAAAGAAACAAAACTTTATCTTCAATACACTCTTCACTTATTCCCCACGTTTCCCAAATTACCTGTCAAACAAATAAGACAAACACAAGAAAGAAACTACGGCTGAGCCAAAAAGTTGCTCAGTAACGGAGAAATCAACAGTACATGTAAAGACGAACAAATGGAAATGAAGCACCACATAACGGAAGCAAAACAGTTCGGTACTGACACTAACAAATCCAAAAGATGGCACAGAAACAAATACTTTTATAACTTGAATCCCAAAACTTATACTGAACAGTTAACAAATACTGAACATAATCAGATGCATATAATCATATCAAACATATCATAACAGAGACCAGACATACGTGACAACATATAACAATAGAACAAGTCACGTAATATAGAAGCACCCACGAGCCTAAACAGAGGCATGCATGGCTATAGTCCATGCGCCGAGATGGTGCGTGTAGGCGTACAAACATTATTCCATCTCAACAGGAGTCAGGAGTCAGGAGTCAGGAGTCAGAGCTAAGATCGATCTATTCGCCTCTAGGGGCCATATGCTACACAAGCACATACTAGAGACGCCGTGAACTTTAGTTACGCACCGTCACGATGAGTGCCATGCCGTTGACGCCCCAACGACAAGTAACTTATAATTGCTCGGGTGACAGAGTACAAAGCGTATAAGAAATAAAATGTATTTTGACATAAGTTTAGAGGGAACATGCAATAATGAGCACAAAGTCTAAGGTCTATTGCATGCTACAATATATACTAAACTTATAACAATACGAAACAGAGACAAGTAGCGAAAACATCCGTACTACAAAGTAACGGACTTGAATAAAATACTATAATGAAAAGATAACAGAATCCGTACCTTATTAGCAAGCAAAGCAAATAAATGAAGTCGTCCACAAAATTTAAAGACCTATACTCCCAATATCATCCAAATTAGTTCTATGAAAAATTAATCGTATTAATTGGCTTGTTCGTTAAAGTTCTCCGACGACCAGAACTTGAAACCAATATATATAAACCTTTTTCTATCATGCATTTATTTTAACGTTTGAAATTAAATAAAATCAAAATTCATACTTATGAAATAGTCATGGAAGTACCTTATGGCTTTTACCACTAACATAAACCTTCTGTTTACAAAGTGTTTTATCCTATAAATGTCTAATTTCAAAAACATATTTTTAAGGGTCTATTAGCTAGCATAAGACGTAGGCAACTAAACTCATTAATTTAATACCATGTTACTCTCAACTATATACTAATTAATTTAGAAACCAAACACTTATGTTATCATTCATAAAATTTATTTGTAGCCCATCAGATCAGATTTAACTTTATAAGATTAAAAAAAATTAAAATTTTAAGATTAAACATAAGAAACACATACTGTAACACTCATCGTAAAGAAAAAGTCGTCTAATGGTATGCGAATATGTGGTTTATAGGGTGGCCCATAATGTAATTATGTTTCAAATATTATACTATTTACATAACTAAAATATAATGACTGATATACCATGTCATGTAGATGCCATATAACTAAAATACTATTGAATCCGATGGCTCCAATCGAATAGCATTGAACAAGCACAATACCCAGTTCACTCTAAACATGCGAGGTTTTAAAACAACTTATAGTTCATTCAGTTTTATTTTAGTCGCCGGAAGAACGTAACAAACCAAAATTTAGTATATCTAGTTTGAGTCGAAGAGGGTTCGATCCAGTACCTTATCAGTCAACGGAGTTAACCGGAGACACACCGTTAGCACTTCGGATGGTCACACGGAACTGAACCAAGGACTGCAAAACCTCGGTGTGTCGGATCGGTTTCAAGTGGCGATGATGGTGGCTGCGTCAAAGAGAGACAAGAAAGAAACTACGATAGCGGTCGCGATCGATCGAACGTGAGAGATGTGGTGGCTGATCGAGATCGGGGAATTGCAACGTCGGACCCGATGGCGGCGGAGGAAAGCAAAGAAAAACGATTTGAGATAACCCTTTCGAATGTTTATAAAGAAAGTTATAAGCTGAGTAAATCGAGAAATTCTCGACTAGTTCGTTAGAACTTAAAAGGAAAATCAAAAGTTTGAACTTTTGAGATTTTGCGATAAAGTTTGAATGATGAAATTTTGTCAGATATAAGGTTGAAGCTGGCTAGGATTAGATAACAATTAATTTGACTTAGTCGGTCAACCACACTTGAATAAAAAAAAATGTGTACGAGACTTATGACTGGTTATTGTTTTATGTATTTCTTTTATTTATTTAATGTATACATTAACCTAGCATGGATAATAAGCTGTTTAATTAAATTATAAAATTTTAACATAATCAGACTTTTATTTAATTAAATTGTTGTCTTAAGTTTTGGAATATTACAATTCTACCCTTCTTAAAAAAATTTCGTCCTCGAAATTGCTAAGCACGGATACGAACGATCTCAATCATAACGGGCACGGAAAAGACTTAACACCTAACAAGCATTTAGACATCATACACATTACACACTAAGGTACGGGGTTTCTGAGACGGTAAATAAACAGATGCTAAATCAAATCAAAATAAGTATCTTTAAAAAGAGTAGACATAACTAGAGGATACTCTAAAGCAGTAGACAAGTACTTAAAATACTTAGCAAATAAAAGTGATAAAACATACATACACACTTAATTATCAAAAGTTTAGACAAATAATCTAAGAACTGATCATCAAATTCTATGTAGAATTTTTTATTCGTTTTATTATAAAAAATAATATAACTTTTATTTTCGAATATTACAATTTTACCCACTAAAAAAAAAATTTGTCCTCGAAATTGTTAAAGTATGGATGATGAGCAAATTTAGATATAACAGTTACGAAACGAATTTTAAACATCGTATACTTATATATGAAACATACTAAAGTGTGGAGTTCTGAGACGGTCAAAAGACGCATACAAAACAAATTCAAATTCAGAATTAACAAAACAAGTAAAGTGAGATTTAGAATACTAAGACATAACAAATTCGGGTACATACTAATCTACACAATAGGAGTCCAAAAGCACACATGTGTACCGGTAATTCACGATTATGTTCGCGACCATAATTGTCAATTACCTTACATAAGTGTCCAAACGGTCCTCTTATCATGCATCTCAATGACCTATTAAAATTGTAAAGAAAGCTAGTGTGGCGATAAACAAATCATAGTTAGCAATAGTTCTAAAAACAAATACTAAAGCGAACACCAGAACACAAATGCTGAAAGACAACAAACTAACGAGTACGAAAATATCCTAACCCAACGTCTACCCATAACCTCACAGGTTTAGTTTTTAAGGTTTAAGTTTTCTACAGGAAAGAGCCTTGGCTCTGATACCATAATTGTAACACCCCAACCTGGACAGGCTGACGTGTCACTCTTACTGATATCAAAACTAAAAACCAATCCATAACGAATTCTAATTACATTTTCTTACATTACTGAAATGAAACAAAACTTTATCTTCAATACACTCTTCACTTATTCCCCACGTTTCCCAAATTACCTGTCAAACAAATAAGACAAACACAAGAAAGAAACTACGGCTGAGCCAAAAAGTTGCTCAGTAACGGAGAAATCAACAGTACATGTAAAGACGAACAAATGGAAATGAAGCACCACATAACGGAAGCAAAACAGTTCGGTACTGACACTAACAAATCCAAAAGATGGCACAGAAACAAATACTTTTATAACTTGAATCCCAAAACTTATACTGAACAGTTAACAAATACTGAACATAATCAGATGCATATAATCATATCAAACATATCATAACAGAGACCAGACATACGTGACAACATATAACAATAGAACAAGTCACGTAATATAGAAGCACCCACGAGCCTAAACAGAGGCATGCATGGCTATAGTCCATGCGCCGAGATGGTGCGTGTAGGCGTACAAACATTATTCCATCTCAACAGGAGTCAGGAGTCAGGAGTCAGGAGTCAGAGCTAAGATCGATCTATTCGCCTCTAGGGGCCATATGCTACACAAGCACATACTAGAGACGCCGTGAACTTTAGTTACGCACCGTCACGATGAGTGCCATGCCGTTGACGCCCCAACGACAAGTAACTTATAATTGCTCGGGTGACAGAGTACAAAGCGTATAAGAAATAAAATGTATTTTGACATAAGTTTAGAGGGAACATGCAATAATGAGCACAAAGTCTAAGGTCTATTGCATGCTACAATATATACTAAACTTATAACAATACGAAACAGAGACAAGTAGCGAAAACATCCGTACTACAAAGTAACGGACTTGAATAAAATACTATAATGAAAAGATAACAGAATCCGTACCTTATTAGCAAGCAAAGCAAATAAATGAAGTCGTCCACAAAATTTAAAGACCTATACTCCCAATATCATCCAAATTAGTTCTATGAAAAATTAATCGTATTAATTGGCTTGTTCGTTAAAGTTCTCCGACGACCAGAACTTGAAACCAATATATATAAACCTTTTTCTATCATGCATTTATTTTAACGTTTGAAATTAAATAAAATCAAAATTCATACTTATGAAATAGTCATGGAAGTACCTTATGGCTTTTACCACTAACATAAACCTTCTGTTTACAAAGTGTTTTATCCTATAAATGTCTAATTTCAAAAACATATATTTAAGGGTCTATTAGCTAGCATAAGACGTAGGCAACTAAACTCATTAATTTAATACCATGTTACTCTCAACTATATACTAATT
This sequence comes from Helianthus annuus, assembly GCF_002127325.2. NCBI lineage: Eukaryota > Viridiplantae > Streptophyta > Magnoliopsida > Asterales > Asteraceae > Helianthus > Helianthus annuus. The sequence continues at coordinate 49,177,900 of NC_035439.2, read as the reverse complement.
AATTTAGAAACCAAACACTTATGTTATCATTCATAAAATTTATTTGTAGCCCATCAGATCAGATTTAACTTTATAAGATTAAAAAAAATTAAAATTTTAAGATTAAACATAAGAAACACATACTGTAACACTCATCGTAAAGAAAAAGTCGTCTAATGGTATGCGAATATGTGGTTTATAGGGTGGCCCATAATGTAATTATGTTTCAAATATTATACTATTTACATAACTAAAATATAATGACTGATATACCATGTCATGTAGATGCCATATAACTAAAATACTATTGAATCCGATGGCTCCAATCGAATAGCATTGAACAAGCACAATACCCAGTTCACTCTAAACATGCGAGGTTTTAAAACAACTTATAGTTCATTCAGTTTTATTTTAGTCGCCGGAAGAACGTAACAAACCAAAATTTAGTATATCTAGTTTGAGTCGAAGAGGGTTCGATCCAGTACCTTATCAGTCAACGGAGTTAACCGGAGACACACCGTTAGCACTTTGGATGGTCACACGGAACTGAACCAAGGACTGCAAAACCTCGGTGTGTCGGATCGGTTTCAAGTGGCGATGATGGTGGCTGCGTCAAAGAGAGACAAGAAAGAAACTACGATAGCGGTCGCGATCGATCGAACGTGAGAGATGTGGTGGCTGATCGAGATCGGGGAATTGCAACGTCGGACCCGATGGCGGCGGAGGAAAGCAAAGAAAAACGATTTGAGATAACCCTTTCGAATGTTTATAAAGAAAGTTATAAGCTGAGTAAATCGAGAAATTCTCGACTAGTTCGTTAGAACTTAAAAGGAAAATCAAAAGTTTGAACTTTTGAGATTTTGCGATAAAGTTTGAATGATGAAATTTTGTCAGATATAAGGTTGAAGCTGGCTAGGATTAGATAACAATTAATTTGACTTAGTCGGTCAACCACACTTGAATAAAAAAAAAACGTGTACGAGACTTATGACTGGTTATTGTTTTATGTATTTCTTTTATTTATTTAATGTATACATTAACCTAGCATGGATAATAAGCTGTTTAATTAAATTATAAAATTTTAACATAATCAGACTTTTATTTAATTAAATTGTTGTCTTAAGTTTTGGAATATTACAATAACCATCGTGATCACGCTCACGTTATGAAGTTCCATGAACTTCGCATCGACCATAAGCTGGTCAATGCAGAAAGTCAACAAAACGTTGACTTTCGGACTCGAAAAGCGAACAAAAGAGCGAAAGAAGACTTACGGAGGGTCCCCGAGTGCAAATCAAGATCAAATAGCTCAGGTATGAAACAATGGTTTCAACTTAGAGCTTCAAGATCTGATTTTGTGATTTTTACACTAAAGGGGGGGGGTATTTATAGGAAAGGTGGAACCGTTAGGATCGTTTTATCGAATATCGTGCCTTGATCTCGTGCGTACATGTGTCCAGGGGTTAAATTCAGTGAACTTGACCCTTGGCCCTTCATTTGGGTGAAAAGGCATCGCCCTTTGATCGAACGAAAGGCCAGATTCTGCATTAAATGCAAAATCTTCTGTCAGACATCCTCACGCGGCCCGCCTCACATTTGGGCAAAACTCACGCGGGCCGCCTGGCCCTCTCTGATCTGCACCACTTGCAGAATTTACACTTTTGGTCCCTGTTGCGTGTTTAAGCTATTTCCAGCCCTTCTAAGACCTGTAAAGCCATCTTTAAGGCCCTAAAATGATGCCTAAACATTGTGGACATGAAACATGCCCAAAAATATGTCGGATGTCGGTTCGTTTGGCCGTACGATGGCGATGTTCGCTTAATTACGACGGAATGCGCATAAGCGTGAAAGACGATCCAAATGACGCGACGAATGGATTTTTCTCATGCCAAACACTAAGGCATAATATAAGGATGCTTACATAAATTTTTGGATGTCTGGATGTATTCAGAACGTAAGTTATGCGCGAAAGTGCAAACTTGTGCACTTTTTGACACTTTTAGTCCCTGAATGATCCAAAAGTTTGTTTTAGCATACCAAACCTCTCAAAGCCTATTTCTAAGCTATGTAAAGGATATTTATGGTATGTTTAACTTATGGACATGTTCCGGAATGTTCGTTACAGTTCAAATTGGCATACTTTCGCAGTTTGTCAAGTTTAGTCCCTGTAAGTGAATTAACTTGTTTTTGCTATACCAAAGCCTTCAAAACTTATTTCTAAGTTATGTAAAGGTTATTTAAGGTATGTTGAGTATATGTTGATGTTCCGGAGTATTTATCGCATTTAACTGAGTACGTTTACGCACTAGTTAACGTATAACTCTCCAGAAAGCGATGTAGAGTTTGAAATTGAACAAAAGTCAAAACACGAAAAATGTAAAACACAATGAAACAAACATTGGGATCAAATAACATTATTTTATTGATAATTGAACTGTTCATGATGATTACAGGCACAAATGTTACATCACTTACCCAAACAAACCACCAATGTAAATTGTTCATGTTTAAACCAATTGTCAAATGTTATTGTGTAAACCAGGTCAAAATGTTTATGTCAAAATGTAAATCATGTAATGTATAACCAATGTCAAAAATGTTCATGTGTTAAATGTAAATCATGTGATGTGAAACCAAAATGTCATGTATGGCAAGTGAAATATATCAACTAAACCATAGGAAAAAATGCACAAAACAAGGTATTGAAGTAAAACATAGTTTAAATCAAAGTTATGTTTTGTGGAAATGCATGCTATACTGATACAAACATCTATGCGGTATTGTGAAAATGCATACATTCAAGCCTTGAGACTGTGGCGATAAACCCTTAAACAAATTAAAGGTTTATCTAAGTTATGTGTATCGAATTCGGTCATTCCTTTCATCCAAACATACCTAGGATGTTAGGAACGGGAGTTGTCAATTCCTATGGTACCACTACCTACTAACGAACGACGTGATCAATGTTAATGAATGTATTTTGGTCCCATTTAAACAAACCAAATGTCATACCAAAATGTAAGCTTGTGATGAAAAACAAATGTACTAGGTATGCAACGAATGAACATACATAGCATGTGATGTGATGTAAAATATTGCACTAAGTATGCACTAAATGGACATACGTAGCGTGAAATGTAAGGTAAAACAATGTACTAAGTATGAACTAAATGGACAAACATAGCATAAAATGTAATGTAAAACGATGTACTAAGTATGCACTAAATGGACATACATAGCAAAAACATAATGAAATCATGTACTAATAGTGTACTAATGAACATAGCAAGTATGATATGAAAATATGGAAAGCACAAAAGTAACAAGTAGGCATGTGTTTCACCCCAGAATGTTTGAAAAACAGTAAAGAGGGGACTATGTACTCACTTGAGATTGCCTAGAAGTATTTGAGTAACAACTAATATAGGTATCTAATATAGGTATCTATGTTAATAAACGGACCTAAATCGGAGGATCGGATAGAATGTGGTTTTGTAAACGAAATGAGTATACGAACTCATGTAATATGGTTTAACAAAGTCTACATTCTAAAACGGAACCTATCCTAAGTGCTTACGACCCATTACGACCCGTTTAGGTAGCTTATGCTACTCTAACTAGTCTTATGACAAGTAAAATATGCCTTAACATGTCTAATATTGTTGCCAAATCAGCTTAGACGTCAAAACTTATGTTTTTTTTGGGTAAAGGGTTACCCCGGTGATTTTATATATCAACGAAACAATACAAAACAAGTAGTATGGAGCATCCACACTAGTTCAAACATGGGACAACCCCCATGAAAGTACATCAAACCAAAAAACAATAGAAACTACTAGACTAACATCTAGAAAATTGACAACCACACTAAGCCAATTCACTCATCAGTCAAGAGTGTTCCATGAATCCCCCCAAGCGCTTAGAAGCTCTCGCACCTTCACAGAGTTCTTGAACTTCACAACCATTAGCTTATACCGAACCGTTTGCTGAATTACGTCACATAGCACCTCTGGAGGTCTTGTTTGGTTCTTGAATAGTCTCGAATTCCGCTCTTGCTAAATGAAATATGAAGTCGCAGCCAACACCAGTTTACTAACATAAGTAGCGGCTGATTTTGAATGAACCCGAGCCGCCATCCATTCGATAATATCATCCCAAAATGGACCTACATTCTCCATACCACCTTTGGACCGAACCATGTTCCAAACTTGTAATGAATAGCTGCATTCAAAAAATAGGTTATAATGTGAATCAACATCTGCGTAACACAGTAGACAACACATCATGTTCATGTTTTTCCTTCTCGAGATATCCCATTGAAGGATTTTATCTTGAGTCAATAACTTTTGTCGGATAACCAACCACATAAAAAACGCATGTTTAGGGATGCAATGTGGGAACCAGACAAACTTAACCCAATCCACCTGTTGATTCCGAAGCCGAATCGAATGCCAAACTTGAGATGAAGAATACTCAAAAAATTCATCACCATCCTTCCACAGCAGCCGATCACGCTCATTAGGGACCGTATGAACATGATCAATTTGATTTAAAACAGGAAAAAGATCTCTCCAAGCAGCCGGCCAACGCCAAACTCCATTTAACTGAACCTCTTGAACCGTTGACGTAGTAGTGAACCCTGCCGAAGCAATAGCTCTAGGCGACAAGTAGTGAACCTCTTGAACCGTTGACGTAGTAGTGAACCTCTTGAACCGTTGACGTAGTTCAAACATTTGATTTAAAAATGGAAAAAAATCTCTCCAAGTTACCCAACGGCGCCACTTAACACCAGTAATCATACCAAGCTGAAGTGTTGTTGCCATCACCTAACTTTGACCATACAAAATCTCTAATAACAGTGCGAAGCTGTAAGAGTTTACGCCAGCTCCAACAGCAATTTGAAACCGTACTGCAAACCCAGAAGTTTTTACCGCTTAGTCCGTGTGAGTAAATCCAAGCAACCCAGAAGTTTTTACCTCTTAGTCAAAAATTATGTTACATATGCTTAAAATGAATTTTGGCATAAAAGGGCATTTTGGTCATTTTCCTAAGGCATATAAACTACCTATCATACAACTAATTAAACGAAGTGACCGTAAGGTATAATGTCACACCCCCAAAACACCCCCTAGGGAATGTCCCTGATAGGCGTGTGACGTACCGACAAAGAGCCACTAATTACATTGAACCCATACAAGTTTCAAAATAAAGTTCTCATCCATTAATAAATTACCATCAACAAGTTTATACGAAAACCAAAATGTTCAGCGGAAGCAAATAATAAACCATACTTAAATTGTTCAAAGACCATTGTGTAATAATAATGGAAAATCACATGAGACCCTTCCGTCAACCCATGATCACTCCTGCTCCTCCAGACAGCAAGTTTCCAAATCCAAGATACCTAACGACCTGTGAGCATGCAACAAGTGTATCAGACAAAGCTGGCGAGTCCACAGTGTAAGAAAACGTTTGTTACCAGTTGAATGTAAAACAGTTCAATAACCAATGCAAGTAATATAGTTAATATCTCAATTCCGAACAAGACGGCTCCTGATGTACATGACTGCCCTTCCCACGTACTCCTATCTAGTACTGGGCCTCGACTGGGTCATTAGTTCACATCCGTCCTCTCTAGGAGCGGTGTGAGGGTGCCAAACCTAAGTAGCGCTACCAACTAATACTCGTTACCCTCCAGGTAACATAATAAGGGACTTACAAAAATGATAGGTGAGAATATTAACCAATATACCCGTTTTTACCCAAAAGACTTATCCCTCCACGGGATACCCACTGACTGTCCCCAACCACTGGGACGCATGCTCGAATGTAGTGAACTCACCTTAGAGTGCTCGGTATGTTATGTTACGTGTTTACCGTTGCCCGACCAAACCCTAGAATGATCATCATTACAAATCAGTTTTGTACCCTCATTTATACATCCTTCATACATATCATATAATTACTCCACCTATTGTTATACAGGTTGAAACACTCATTCATGCAACCCAACGTTTGAACACACATCACAGAATTATAAAGTGAATGCTTGATTCACATCATGTCCGGTTACACAACCTATCAATATACGGTTGAAATCCTTTATCATGTAACATGTTCTAACATTATTTCTTACCCCATTCATGTGTAATGCAAGTCATGAGAGAGACCCATTCGTACCAGCCCAATAGGTGTAACTGATTAATTATAAGCCCAATATTCATGAGGTTCAGTCATGTATTCTCTCAATAATTCCCAGCAAGCTTTCTATGTATTACTAACAATTTGAACACATTACAAAACACTTTTAACTTCTCCTCAAATATACTCAGTTCATCAACATCACACGTAGCACAATATAGATCAATCATACCCTATATAATGGAAATGGATGGCATGTGCGTGTGCACAGAAATCATCACGTGTAGGCAGCCATCATTCAGTCAATTCATAACCCCAAAGCATTCAGTAATTTATTATACAATTTATTATAACCCCAAGACACATAATCATAATCATGCAATTTATTATACAAATAAACCTGGTTTTCATCATGCATTATTTATACTATCATGAACTCTACCATAGAAAAAAAACATAAATCAGTAATCATAACATCGGCCAATAAACATGTGCTCGATTATCATAACTTCGGCCAATAAACATGTGCTCGATTATCATTCTAATCAATTAACTTAGTTAATTCATATCAGACTACACGTTGAACATTAAGCAAACACGAACTGAACTCTAATCCGCATATATCGAAATCATTATTAAAACACTAACATTCTAACCTACTGATTAGCAACTCTAGTGCACTCATAATTTCATGCCATCATATTCATGAAATCAAATAATCCTACATACACGTGCTCATGCAATTGCAATCGAGGTCATACGTACACACCAACATGATTATCAAAACAAATCAAACAAGATAATTCACTAACCCAGTAATTGACCTGCTGAGATAATGTCACGAGAGGGGGGTTTCCTTGACCACTGCCGTCGCACTTAAAGGGGTTTTAGGGTTTGTTTTTACTTTGAGTTCTCACTCACGTAATATATTGTTATATGGATAATGGGTTTGGATTGGGCTCCTATTGGCTGCGGATCAAGGTGCAATTAATAAGAGGATTTGGGCCGAGATATTGGTATGCACATGAAGGACTTCATCATCACAATTGGAGGCTGCACATGCAAACTTGGAGTGATTTGGACTTGGCGGCACATGTGGAAGCATCACATCACGTCACATGAATTCATAAACAACACATCATCAATAGCAAACATCATCACGTTACATGAGGGTTTGGGGGCGGTTACATGCTGGCCGAAATGGGCTTAAGCCCATACACTTGGGCTGCCATAAACAAGAACATAATGGGTAAAGGTGATGGCGGTTTGGGCTTGAGTTATGTGGCGGTGCATTATCATGAGAGGTCTTGGGCCGAGCCCAAACACCCAAAGGTCAGAAAGGTACAAAATGCGTGACCCGGAGTGTCTGTGCAATCGAAAACATATCGTATACTAGTTTATATCGTTCACATAACAAGCATTTAACTCACAACGATATCACATTCTAAATAATTAAACCCACAACTATGTCACATATTAGACAATTAAACTCACGACTTTATCATGTATTAGACAATTAAACTTACAGATTAATTACATACGCACAGGCTACGCCGATGCAAAGGGTGAAATTTCGAGTTGTCACATCATCCCCAACTTGAAAGAAATTTCGTCCCGAAATTTGATAGGTAAGCACCGAGAAGCGAAGTGATAGATCAAGATTGTTGCAGGTTTTTTTTTTTTTTTTTTTTAGGTGTCACATCCTCCCCAACTTGAAGAGGAATTTCGTCCCGAAATTCACCTGTAGTATCCGAATTTGATTGGTCAACAGAAAAGAGTTGAGGATATTTGAGCTTCATCTGATCCTCGCGCTCCCACATGATCTCCGGTCCACGTCTTGGGTTCCAACAAACACTCACGATTGGAATTCGACTAGGTTAATGAACCTTGACTTCCTGGTCCATGTGTTCGATAGATTCCTCCGGTAAAGATATCGCACGTGTTTCATCAGACAACCACTGCCTTAAGTCCGAAACATAAATGACATCGCGTACGTTACTCGATTCGTCAGGTAACTCGAGTTTGTAGGTTACGCTACCAATTCTTCCCAGACTGTTGAATGGTCCATCGTGACGTCAGTTACGCTCACCATGCTTCCCAAGCATTCCCCACACTTCCAGGGTGAGACTTTCAATACGATACGATCGCCTACAGTGATCTTCCAGCGTTTCCCAAGTTTATCAGCTTTCCTGACCGTCACGCGTTGCCGCCATACGATTCCTGATCCAAACAACCTTCCCAAGAGTTTTGAGTACCAGTCCTGGACCAGTAATTAAGTTGTCCACAATCTCAGTCTAACAAGAAGGTTGACATTATTGTCTATGTAACGTCTCAACCAAGCTGTCGGGCTACCAAGATGATAACAGCCGCAGTAGTACTCATCCATAGGTAAAAGTCCTTCCAATTTTCACCAAAGCCTGTCGCACACATGCTCGCAGCATGTCTTCGAGTGCCAGGAGAGCTCGTTTTCTCTGATCCTTTGCCCAACGGCGATAAGCAATGCTCTGGTCCTGACGTGAACCAAGGGTGTTGTGTATTACCTGACATAAATCATGCATAGATCCAATTCAGAGGTAACAGGGGTTGGCACCTAGTACCTAAAAGCCGCCTCTCTCAGAGGAACATTCACAACCGTGAAGATTCGTCAGTTTCCTTGATTACAAGAAAGTGTGCTGGTAAATTGAGTCCATCAATGATCACCCAGGTGATAACGTTTCCGTTTCAAGTTGTAAGTAGACTAGTGACAAAATCCATGGCAGTCTGTTCTCATTTCCATACATGTGTTTCTGGTTGCCAATATCCCACCTTGACTTTCCCATGTGTCAAACTTCATACCTATGCGTGGCTATGTGGGCCTTCAAGCCTAGTTACCCGTACATGGTCTTCAGGTTTTAATACATCCTATCAAAACTCAGATGAATAGGATATCGAGGCCCGTGTACTTCGCCTACACAAGTTCCCTAAGGCTGCTATATAGTGAGGTCCATATTCGTTCCATGAAGTAGCAAATATCATCCGACCTGCCAAAGGTTGCTTCCCCATGCCCCGCATGGGTCAATCTTGAGAACTCTCTTCCTTCAGTTCTTCAATTTGAACAAGGCGAGTCTGATCAGGTATGTTAAAGTCAATAGCGAGCTGCAAAGCTCGTGCACGTCCAGGTTTCACGGTCGTATTCATTCCAAAGTTCCACCCCGCGTTGCCATCACATGTTTATCTCTTTTGAAAGAAGGGTACACGAGAGGCCCTTGTGATCGATCTAAGTGGTGCATTCGGTACCGTCCAAGTAATGCCTCCAATTTAAATCCAAAGACTACGGCTTCCACCGCAGGTCGTAAATCGTGTAGTTCTTCGTGTAAGTCCATTACGTAAGTCATCACTTTCTCGTGTTGCGTCAGTGTGTAAACATTGCAGTGTTGGGATTCGAAAGCTGAAAAGACGTCCTCCTGTTTTGTCTTTCACGAACACAACACCATACTGTGCTAAAAAGATTTAAGTTGCGCGATCTTCGAGAATCCTGTGGTGAATCTGCGATAGAGTCTAGTATGACCAAGAAATTGCTACATCCACAAAAGGGATCTTTGGTGCCGAACAATATCTAACGAAATGGGTCTTTAGCGAGATCCGCGTGTATTCCTACTTCATTGATCATATGACCAAAAAGGTATCTCTCGAAACCAAAAGTTACTTTTAACAAGACTTCGCGCCGAGTGGCTCCTCTCTCAGGAGCCCTAAAATAGGATACAAATGCCGCCCATGATGTTCCTTCCTCTTGGAAATGATCCAGAACGTCATCCATAAATACGGTCGATTCATGTGGTCCATAAAGATGCTGGTGTGTTGATTAACTCAATGGTCATGGTGTACAAAGTCGCAATGGTCGTATTGCGTTCGATATGACGTTTCAGGAACATTCACCTCTTGGTCTTCCGACAATACATGGTTGAGGCAAACAGTTCTTGATTGTCACCTTGCTGAGTTCTGGATAATCAGTACACATACAAAAAGGCTTTATCTCCCCGAATATAGATGGGGCTCTCCAAAGCGAACAAAACTATGTCCAATAAAACTCCAGTCTAACAGTTCCTGTAGATAGTCCCTGCAACCCCCCTGGCGCAAGACGGTATGTAGCATGAGTAATCAGGGTTGCCCCTGTCGTGGGATCAAGTTGAGATTCTGCCTAGCAGTGGTGGAAGTAAATCTGTACGCTCCTCGGGTAGCACACTGAGAGGAATCACGAACAATTGGTGGATCCTTGATCCTCTTTTCCTTAGCCTCAACATCAGTAACGGTTACTAACGTAGCGGGGTGATCCCTCCGTAGACACTTCTGGGTCTTCGTAGCTGATATGGCGCTAACCTTTGCACTACTCTGAAGATTGAGAACAAATAATGATTCTCCACACAAAATTTTCTCCTCATAAGGTATGTCTGCGCGATTTCTGAATAACCAATCCACACTAACTACTGCATTGCAATCATTAGGGGTAATAGAAGAGGAAGGTCGATGTCGAACACCTGTCCCCCAAGGTCGAGTTTGCATCCCAGCGGACATATAAGGCTTCAATTGACTTGCATCAGTCGACTCCACAACAGGTTCGGTTTCAAGTAGCATCAGGGTTAAACAGAATAGAGATGAAGCGAATAGCTACCCATCCAAGCTATCGTGTTGCTATTACGCCTGGTATAGCCTATGCCAATACTAAATGTCCTTCCATGAGCTTCATTTCCAGTGTTGTTTTCGCCATGAGAATTTCCAGTACTGTCGTCGTTCCCTTGGTTGTAGTCACCTTAACACATTCAATCCTTGTCGAGATCACCTTCTTTCCATACTGTAAGCTACGATCTCGAGTACCTTGATGTTGCCGCGACTGTTGCCTCTAATATCATTGCTTGAAACGGGCCCTACAGTCTTTCAACAACAGGTTCCATCTTGTCCCATTCCGTGTCGCATCCTAAGACACTACTCACTGCAAGGGAAGTTACACATTCCACACTGTAGTCAGTTGCCATTGCTTATGTCCCGATTGATTCGTAAGATTTGACTCCCATGAGTTCCTGACTAGGGTTAAAGATTCGATTGAAGTCAAATTGCTGATGTTCATTGCTGGTAATCAGGGTCGTTCTAATACTGAGGTTGGTAAAGCATTACGCCCATCCTCTTGTCCATCGTTCCTGCAAGTTGACAGAGTAATACACGGTATGTTTCCAGAGCGTTGCAGAAGTGATCACACTTCAGGGTCTAAGATGTCAATACATTAAGTTCCAGCAAACGGAAAGAAGTGAGGAAGGTATAGACCAATCATTCGACGTTGCGTCATACAACTCAAGGACGTTCGTATAAGCACCTAACATTCTACACAGTTCGCTAGGCGTTCAGATGGGTGTTCAGGTAATGCTCGATAGCATCGAGATTCGAAAGAATTCAGAGAGGAGTGAGAAGATCACGTTCGAGTAGGAGACAATCACTGCTATGACTCCTATAGACTTGTTACGTTTCACATTGATCAAATAACAGAGCAGAACCCCTTCTTTACTTGTCAAGCCTCACTGGGACTCACATGCACCCCACATTATTATTATGTGTGCACCCACAATAATATTGTGATTTGCATGCTCATCTCAGATCCTCCTAACTCATGTCGAATGGTTCCTCAAACTCGAGTAGCAAACAAAGAACATCACGAAACGGGAGTCATGAATGTCTAAGGAAACACCACACCATCAATCACATAACATATGCATGTAGTACATCAATTCATACTGTTGTGCTAAGCGTGCAGTCACATGCAATATCATACGTAAGTGTTCACTAGTTATGTAGTACAATGAGTAAGCTAGAAACGAACCTTGCAGTCTGGAGCTGAGTGTCATGGTCGTATTCAGAACTTGTTCGGTTATAGTCTGGTTTTATAAAAACGTTTTAAAACCAAGTTCACTATAACCAGTGGCTCTGATACCAAACTGTCACACCCCCAAAACACCCCCTAGGGAATGTCCCTTATAGGCGTGTGACGTACCGACAAAGAGCCACTAATTACATTGAACCCATACAAGTTTCAAAATAAAGTTCTCATCCATTAATAAATTACCATCAACAAGTTTATACGAAAACCAAAATGTTCAGCGGAAGCAAATAATAAACCATACTTAAATTGTTCAAAGACCATTGTGTAATAATAATGGAAAATCACATGAGACCCTTCCGTCAACCCATGATCACTCCTGCTCCTCCAGACAGCAAGTTTCCAAATCCAAGATACCTAACGACCTGTGAGCATGCAACAAGTGTATCAGACAAAGCTGGCGAGTCCACAGTGTAAGAAAACGTTTGTTACCAGTTGAATGTAAAACAGTTCAATAACCAATGCAAGTAATATAGTTAATATCCCAATTTCGAACAAGACGGCTCCTGATGTACATGACTGCCCTTCCCACGTACTCCTATCTAGTACTGGGCCTCGACTGGGTCATTAGTTCACATCCGTCCTCTCTAGGAGCGGTGTGAGGGTGCCAAACCTAAGTAGCGCTACCAACTAATACCCGTTACCCTCCGGGTAACATAATAAGGGACTTACAAAAATGATAGGTGGGAATATTAACCAATATACCCGTTTTTACCCAAAAGACTTATCCCTCCACGGGATACCCACTGACTGTCCCCAACCACTGGGACGCATGCTCGAATGTAGTGAACTCACCTTAGAGTGCTCGGTATGTTATGTTACGTGTTTACCGTTGCCCGACCAAACCCTAGAATGATCATCATTACAAATCAGTTTTGTACCCTCATTTATACATCCTTCATACATATCATAAATTACTCCACCTATTGTTATACAGGTTGAAACACTCATTCATGCAACCCAACGTTTGAACACACATCACAGAATTATAAAGTGAATGCTTGATTCACATCATGTCCGGTTACACAACCTATCAATATACGGTTGAAATCCTTTATCATGTAACATGTTCTAACATTAATTCTTACCCCATTCATGTGTAATGCAAGTCATGAGAGAGACCCATTCGTACCAGCCCAATAGGTGTAACCGATTAATTATAAGCCCAATATTCATGAGGTTCAGTCATGTATTCTCTCAATAATTCCCAGCAAGCTTTCTATGTATTACTAACAATTTGAACACATAACAAAACACTTTTAACTTCTCCTCAAATATACTCAGTTCATCAACATCACACGTAGCACAATATAGATCAATCATACCCTATATAATGGAAATGGATGGCATGTGCGTGTGCACAGAAATCATCACGTGTAGGCAGCCATCATTCAGTCAATTCATAACCCCAAAGCATTCAGTAATTTATTATACAATTTATTATAACCCCAAGACACATAATCATAATCATGCAATTTATTATACAAATAAACCTGGTTTTCATCATGCATTATTTATACTATCATGAACTCTACCATAGAAAAAAAACATAAATCAGTAATCATAACTTCGGCCAATAAACATGTGCTCGATTATCATAACTTCGGCCAATAAACATGTGCTCGATTATCATTCTAATCAATTAACTTAGTTAATTCATATCAGACTACACGTTGAACATTAAGCAAACACGAACTGAACTCTAATCCGCATATATCGAAATCATTATTAAAACACTAACATTCTAACCTACTGATTAGCAACTCTAGTGCACTCATAATTTCATGCCATCATATTCATGAAATCAAATAATCCTACATACACGTGCTCATGCAATCGCAATCGAGGTCATACGTACACACCAACATGATTATCAAAACAAATCAAACAAGATAATTCACTAACCCAGTAATTGACCTGCTGAGATAATGTCACGAGAGGGGGGTTTCCTTGACCACTGCCGTCGCACTTAAAGGGGTTTTAGGGTTTGTTTTTACTTTGAGTTCTCACTCACGTAATATATTGTTATATGGATAATGGGTTTGGATTGGGCTCCTATTGGCTGCGGATCAAGGTGCAATTAATAAGAGGATTTGGGCCGAGATATTGGTATGCACATGAAGGACTTCATCATCACAATTGGAGGCTGCACATGCAAACTTGGAGTGATTTGGACTTGGCGGCACATGTGGAAGCATCACATCACGTCACATGAATTCTTAAACAACACATCATCAATAGCAAACATCATCACGTTACATGAGGGTTTGGGGGCGGTTACATGCTAGCCGAAATGGGCTTAAGCCCATACACTTGGGCTGCCATAAACAAGAACATAATGGGTAAAGGTGATGGCGGTTTGGGCTTGAGTTATGTGGCGGTGCATTATCATGAGAGGTCTTGGGCCGAGCCCAAACACCCAAAGGTCAGAAAGGTACAAAATGCGTGACCCGGAGTGTCTGTGCAATCGAAAACATATCGTATACTAGTTTATATCGTTCACATAACAAGCATTTAACTCACAACGATATCACATTCTAAATAATTAAACCCACAACTATGTCACATATTAGACAATTAAACTCACGACTTTATCATGTATTAGACAATTAAACTTACAGATTAATTACATACGCACAGGCTACGCCGATGCAAAGGGTGAAATTTCGAGTTGTCACATATAACCTCGGAAGGTTATTCCCTATTCAACTATGGTCACCTAATGTGATTGGTCGGATCCTAATGATCGACCAAACGGGTCGGGTTCGAAAGTATAAGCGGTTGTTTAGATCGCTTACCTTACGACCCTACATAAGCACTAAACCTAAAGTGACGAGCTAAACATGTTAAAACATGTTTAACGAAGTTTGAAAACAGGTTTGGTATCAAAACAAAGGGTCTTGATAGCTAATAGTAGTTTGGTTACAAAATACGCAAGAATACGCATTTTGGCCGAAACTACGACTCGTCACTAACCCAAGATAACGTGGTAATCAGTAGGTATAGTCACTAGGGACTATAGCCATCGTGATTACGCTCACGTTGCGAAGTTCAAACAAACTTCGTGTTGACCGTAAACTGGTCAATGCTGAAAGTCAAACAAAGTTTGACTTTCGCGCTAAGACGCGTAAAAGAACGAAAGAATACTTACAACGGGTCCAAGAATGGAGGTTTTGATCTAATAATTCCCAGGTATGAAGGTTTTATCCTTCAACTTAGGTGTAACATGTGACAACCCTCACAAAACCAGGTATCCGTACGACTTAATTAACTATTAATTGTTGCCTAATTACTGTGCTTAACTGAGATTTCTGATAAACTGCTACTTGATTGTTGATACATGTACATATCTGCATCATACTTTGATTTTTCCGTCACTACATTATTTACTTACTGAACTTTAGTGACAAACATGATGCACAAAAGCACAGTAGCACTTGAACGGATAACCTATTTGACATGCTGATATAGCCAGCATCAGGCAAACACTGCCTCTAAAGGCCTGAATAAGCCAGAATCATTTTACTACACCCATAGTGTGTGTAGGGATACAAGGGTTGTATGATTACGTCTCTAGGAATAAGATATAGAGATTTGGATGTGCCTAAAACGAACTTTAAGCACGAAACACAGCACTTTTATCAACACACTAGCTTCTAGCTAATTAATAAAGTGCCAAAATATGAGGAATTATTCCCGACACTTTGCAGAATAAATTGTGTCGCTAAAAATATTATTTATGACGCTTAACGGATATCTTAAGCACTTTAACGAATTACTATCCGACCGAACAACCGGACAATACCCGGAACATAAAAATATTGCCAAAATTAATATTGGTACTTTTCTGAGCCAGTTAGGGTCCCTGATTACCCTAACACCCGCTTTTAATACACTAAAACAACTAACGGGGTTAGACCTTAAAAGTAACGCACTTAACCAAACTAAACCGTAACTGAACGTTTGGAAACGAACCGAGTGCCTTTACATCTCAATGGAATCGGCCAACTAGTGGGCCCCGGGGGAGTACGTCCTTTATTATATTAAATTAGATTACGCGAAGAACGAGGCACATTTGTCTATAAATACTCTCATCTCTCACACACTTGAACACACACTTCACCTCACCACCACTCCCTCTCCCTTGCCCCCTCCTCTCGGCCGAGATCACCACCACCCCCACATCCGTTTTTCGGTTCGAGTCTTGACATTCCAAGTATACTCAAGTGTCGGTGGTTACATACAACGGAGCTCGGAACAAACGGAACGCGGAGGACCTCTACCGTTTGCTATTATCCACGCAGTTTTCGACTAGTTTCTTCCCTAGCCCCGAGCTAGAGGTATAATGTTTAAAACTCGTTTTTAGTCATGTCTAAAGTGGTTAAAAGGATTTTTGACGGTTGAATGTCGGTAACCCGCTTAATGAAACTTTAAAGTCTACTAAAATGCGTATATCGTTGGATAAAAGCTCATAACGCGTGTAAATGTCGTAGTATTTGAATATGTTGATTAATATGGCCCGATCTATGATGTGGTGGCTCTCATCATCGTTTAACCCGACTTTGTTAAGATCCCGAATCTTGACATACACTTGTTTCTAGCAATACAAGGGTTAAAAGGTGAAACTCCACCACACGGGAAACATGAACTTGTGTAAAAGTGTTCTAACATGAAAAATAGTATTTAAAACGAGCCGATCTACGTATGTACAAGTGGTATATTCGTAGGACCGGGTATTGAGAAAATCATGTTTTATAAAAGTTGGTTAACATGTTAACAAATATGATTTTCAAAGTCTACAAGTGTAGAAACACTTATAAAATGAAAGATCCGGCAAAATAACCATTTTTACAAAAATTGTCGGGAAGTTGTAAGAAGTGATTCGTTCCAAAAACGGGGTTTTTGCAAGACTAAGTTATTTTATGTATAGATCCACTAAATATAAAGTGATCTACAAAACGACTTTCGGAAAAATTACAAGTTCGTGTGATAATGCGATTTCACATTCTAATCTACAAATTTGAAGTGTTGAAACTTGTTGATTGTATTGGAAATTGATTGGTTGATTTAAAGGAAGTATTGAAATGATTTTGTAAAAGAAAATGATACGCTTGAAAGCGTGGCCACCTCCAGTTACAGGGGAAACTCTGGCGAAATTTTCCTAAAATCTAACACTTAGAATTATATACAAGTGTTAGACTACTTTGACATGTTTTCAAATATATTTCGCCACAACTTTATTTATAAATAATCGGAGGTGGGATTTTTCACAAAGCTAAACGTGATAAATATTTATTCGATAAATATATTATTCACCACACTGTTTATGATTATTTTGTGAAAATATATAAATATTATTTTTAGAGTAAAAATAATATTTACAAACGTTGATGAACCCAAAATAATACAAACGCTTACACGACGAATATATAAGTTACAACGGTAATTATCATTACCACTTAATCGCCAAAACGTAACGTACGCTTTATTCAGAAATATTCATAAGTGCATGTGTTGCCAAAATATTAATTTGGGAAGGTATTATATGGAAAAGGAAATATATTGTTTTTGAGAAAAATAAATATATTTTGGAATTAGGAATAAAATATATTAAGTGGGACTTAATAAAATGATATAATTACACATGTATTAATTCCCCCATCCTTGGGAAGGAGAATACGTTATCAAGTAGACACACGGAGCGGTTGTCTAACCGTTTCCCAAAAATATAAACTAAGAAGCTAAAGCACGACCATCCGTCTAATAGAATTAGCACATGTAGGTCGTTGCGCAGCTTTCGGACATTTGGATTACTTGATATTGTGACGCACTCACTGTGAGTTCATGTCCCCCTTTTCTCTAACTGTTTTCAGTTTACTTAACTGCGGGGGTGAAATACATGTTACTATGATTACGAATATTTCTTACATGGTATGGTCAGCTACGGAAGGAACTGTTAGGTTATGTGATTGGGTAGGCGAAATCTTAAAGAACTTTAGTCCTCGTAGTACGATCGAGGGATAGAAGTGATAGGCCTATTTGAGCATAACAACACCACCCATGCGCCCGCGGGTTGGACCATGTGGTGACCTTGTCTTAACACCACCCATGCGCCCGCAGGTTGGACCATGTGGTGACCTTGTCTTAACACCACCCATGCGCCCGCAGGTTGGACCATGTGGTGACCTTGTCGTAACACCACCCATGCGCCCGCAGGTTGGACCATGTGGTGACCTTGTCCTATCCCCTCCCATGCGCCCGCAGGTTGGACCATGTGGTTACACATTAACTGATATGTTTCCTTATTTGCTTTCATACCAGAGTTTACAAAATATTCACATTTACAATGATTATAAAGGTTTATTCGCGCGCACGTACTAAACGCATGAACTCGCTCAACATTATTGTTGATTTTTCAACTTACATGTATTTCAGGGAATTAAAGGATCTGGCACGGTATGGCACGTTTTCCCGCTGCACTAGTTTCCGAGGTCATCCGGGGTTTAGGGAATGTGACTCTTTCCTGGACAAGTCACAGTCCTTAAACTGTGTTTATGTTTGTTTGGTTGTTGAACAAGATTATGGTTGTTAGGGTGTATTCCCGTTAAAACAATGGTATTGTATTTGGATTTTCAAAACTTAATGGATGATCCTGCATGTTTTTAATTCATATAGCTTTGTTATGATTAAGCTACGGTATTAAGAAGTCACACCAGATTAACCACGCTTCCGCAAAGCCAGGGTGTGACAGCTTGGTATCAGAGCTCTGATCATAGCGAACTAGGATTCCTTCTCGAGTCTAGACTATGATCACTAGGGCTCTCACGAAAACATTTTTACTGCATACCACTTAAGTCCAGATCCAAAACGTTTTTTACAAACAATGTTGAGCACATTCCATTTATTCATTATTAGGCTCAGTCTTGGAGGCTGGGGCTCGGTCTTGGAGGCCGAGGCTCGATCTAAGGGGTCGAGGTGGATGATAGAGCAGTCTTAGAGACTGGGAGGCTAGTGGGACTAGGAGAATTATTTGATTGTTTATTGTTGACTTACATGTTTATATGAATATATGATTGATTATTATACGTATGTGTGTTTGTGGTACAAACGTCATGCCTTCATCATGTACTAGAAAGATGGACATTACGAATCCCATGGCCATAGTATCAGACGACATAGTTTCATCGGAGCACGAAGGGTACATCTCCGATACTACCGGCACAGACGATGACGACTATCAGCCCTTTTGCGCTGTCTGAAGTCGTAGCAGAGCCTACTGATGGCCATCTTGTTGGGAATTTGCCACTCGCGGTGATCCCTACTCCTGTGCCCCTTGCCGCTTATTCTGTTGTTGATATGCCCCCCCGACGTGGCCTCTGATGACGATAACGAGCTACTAGTGGAGGACCCATTCGAGGGCGAGGCCCTATTGCTGCTGGTATCAACCTACTGCTTGCGGACGCTCCTGCAGGGGAGACTTATGCCCATTTCCCTGTCCCGGACTCATTTGAGTTCCTGACATCCGCATTTTCGCATATACAGGGAGTGCAGCACCATTCACACGACGCCGACCCTGATACGGCATCATCAGCTGCACCGTTTCCCGCACACAGCTTTGAGTTTGATCACAGTATTGAGGGTGATCCTGTTCTTCTATCTGGTTTTGATCCAGACCATGACCTTGAGTTCATACGCTTAGGCCAGCCCTTGGAGGATCCTGTAACCCCCTGTGATGGTTGATCCAGCTGATTTTGAGATGGGGTTTGTTGATCCGGAGCCAGCCGTGGCCCCTGAGCCAGGCATCGCTCCTAACACCGCATTAGGGCATGACCCTGTTCATGCCAATGCACCTGCTGTTGCTCCTTGATTGATCATCTGCTTGGACGAGAGAAAATTTGGGGTAACTGTGCAAGACAATTTATTATTACGGGGGCCCACGTAATAACGACTTGTAGTGCACAGAAATCCTGGTGGACTCTGCGGGTCAAGCTAATGAAAACTAATGTGGCAGGAAATAACTCGAACACGAATGACCAAGGCGATGAAGCCTTGAGTTCATCCTATTTCAAGCAACAAGCCAAATTGGCAAGCCTATGTGAAGGCTCAGTAATTTATTTCCCCACCCATACATTGAGTATATTTATGTGTAAAATTGGGTGAGTACATGATGGCTTACGGTGCTATGTATCTTATAAGACAATTAGTTGTCTAACCCACTTCATACCACTTCGGCAAAAGAGGATGCCACCCAGGCGTGACACAAACACCAGTACGTTGCAAAGGATGGAAGCCGAGCTGCAAACGCATCTCCCAGGCAATTGCACGACATAAAGCCCTTCGCTTTTAGCACAGCAATGGCACTAGTAGAAGTAACCTTCCAATTAGCTGCACCTATGAGCAACTCCTGAACTGCAGGCCTTGAACTGCGATGGAACAGGAGGCGCCATTGCTTTTGTTCGTTGGTCTGAAAAGATTGACTCCATTCTAAGAAAGACAAACTATTCGCCCCAAATGGAGTGATACCTTTACCTCAAGGTCATTACTAGACGGCACACTCTCATGGTGGGACCATCATATTCAGACCTTTGGTACAAATGCTGCCTATGCACGAGCTGGGACGAGCTCAAGGAAATGATTGAGAAGAAATGTTGTTCTAGGACTGGAATCCAGAAGCTTAAGGTGAAGTTCTGGAATTTGAATGGACGAACCAGAGATTTCTAAACATGTCCAGCGATCGCACGACTTGCCTAGGGTCGTCACCTACTAAGTCATTGATGTTGTATGATACAGTTGGATACCTGTAAACCTTACATTCTGGTCTCAAATTGTGGCAATGCAATCAAAGTGATCTATTGTTTATGTTCTATAACATGAGATGTTATTGATTTATTGATAACATGAGATGTTATGTGTTGATATTGCTGTATACCTACGCACATTTTACTTACTATGACCTGACCCGTACAATCATCATAGGAAAATGCCTCCAAGACAGGATGTACGCATACCCACCAATGAGGCGGAACTCCAGGGAATCATTGCTGCAGTCATCGCACAATACGAGGCCCATCACTCCGAGCGCAACGGAGGTACCTCAGGAAATAACCCACCCAACGGCTGCACCTACAAGCAGTTCTTAGGCTGCCAGCCTCTACATTTCGACGGCACTGGGGGTGCCATAGCCTTCGTCCGCTGGATTGAGAAGACGGACACTGTTTTGCGTGCAAGCAAATGCGCCCCAAGAGACCAGGTCACGTACATTACCGGGCTGTTTCGAGATGAGGCTCTGTCATGGTGGAAGCTTCAGGTTCAGACAATGGGCGAGGCTGCTGCGTATGCTCTATCGTGGGACGAGCTGAAAGAGCTAATGCATAAAAAGTACTGTTCAAGAACAGAAAGCCAGAAGGTAGAAACTGAGTTCTGGAATTTGAAGATGGATGGTCCAAAAATAGCTGAGTATGTGGAGAAGTTCCAACTTCTATCGCGTATCGTTCCCTACATGGTAGATCCAGAGTTTAAAAGGATTGAGCGTTTCATTTGGGGATTGGCACCCCAAATCATGAGCATGGTAACGGCATCAAAGCCTGCAACAATCTCTGAGGCCATCAATCTAAGTGTAGCCCTGACAGAAGAAGCAATCAGGATGAACAGATTTTCAGCCTCTGAGAAGAGAAAGGAGACTCATGTAGAGTCATCTGGGGACAACAAGAGGAAGTTGGCGAATTTCAAACAGGGTACCCAGTCGAGTAGCGACGACAAGGCCAAAAAGAGAAAAGAGTACACGGGTATCCTACCGAAGTGCGACAACTGTCGACGTCCCCATAACGGGCGGTGTAGATATGGAAAGTGTGGTAACTGTGGTAAGGTGGGACATGTCAAGGAAACATGTCGGCAAGGAACTGAACATGGAAATAGAGGTCAAGATGGTAACGGAAATCGCGGAGGAAATAACAACGACGACAACTATCAAGGCAGGGATGGTAACGATCAAGGCTGTGGCCAAGCATGTTTTAATTGCGGTGATGTGGGGCATTTCAGGAAGTATTGCCCTAAGAACACTCAGGCACGTGGATGAAAGCTCAACAGCGGGGATAGAATCCAAGCGTGGATATCGGTACGTCTCATAATAGTCAAAGTTACGCTCTATTCGACAGTATTGTCAAATTTTAGCTTCAGAAAATATAGTTGTTTTAGTAGTAATTAACCTAGATACCCAGTTCTCGATAGAACAAGTCTATCGGAAGCTTCGACGTGATAATTGGGATGGACTGGTTGTCGAACAACCCGGCGGAAATTGTCACCCGCACCCCGACGACGAACGGAGAAATGATTGTGATTCATGGAGCAGGGTACGCTCCTACGGATTATCAGGCAGAGAAGACAGGAAAATTTTCGCGCAAAGGATGTGTTGCATTCTTGGCTCATGTCGTGGAAAGAGAAGCCGAAGAACCAAAACCCGAAGACATCCCTGTGGTTGGAGAATACCCCGAAGTCTTCCTCGAAGATTTGCCGGAATCGTCCCCTCCACAATAAATTCCAAGCACTGCACCCATAGTCAATGCATCGTAGCAACTTACGTTTTCGGAGATGCAAGGAATGGCAGAGAAGTTTTAGCAATGGGTAGAGAAGTAAGATAACAGACCAAAATTTCCTTTTTGGGTAACCCCATTACCACTCGTCAAAAGAGGGATGATGGTTTTCAGATAAACATCATCTACCGGGAGCTGAACAAGTCGGCGATCAAGAATAGATACCCTCTGCCAAGAACTGATGATCTGTTTGATCAACTGCAAGGTTTAAGCTTTTACTCCAAGATCGATCTTCGATCTGGATACCATCAGCTACGAATACAAGAGGAGAGTATCCCGAAGACAGCCTTCAGAACTCGTTATGGGCACTACGAGTTTCTGGTTATGCCGTTTGGGTTGACAAACGCACCTGCAGTGTTCATAGATTTGATGAACCAAGTTTGTAAGCCATACCTGGATAAGTTTGTGATCGTATTCATCGATGATATTCTGATTTACTCAAAGACAAAGGCTGAGCACGAGCAACATCTTAGAGCTATTTTAGAGTTGCTGAAAAAGGAGCAGTTATATGCCAAGTTCTCTAAGTGTGAATTTTGGCTACGTGAGGTGCAATTTCTTGGGCACGTGGTGAATAGAGATGGAATTCACAAGATCGAAGCGATCAAGAATTGGGAAACGCCAAAAACGCCAACCAAGATTCGGCAATTCTTGGGTTTGGCTGGCTATTATCGAAGGTTCATTGAGGATTTTTTTTCAAAGATCGCTCAGCCATTGACGCTCCTCACGCAAAAGGATAAAAAGTTTGATTGGGGAATCAAACAGGATGAAGCATTTCAGTTGTTGAAGGATAAGCTTTGCAACGCGCCAATCTTAGCTCTACCGGAAGGTACCGACGATTTTGTGGTATACTGCGACGCTTCGCGTCAAGGATTGGGTTGTGTGTTGATGCAACGTCAAAAGGTTATCGCCTACGCATCACGCCAACTGAAGGTGCACGAAAAGAACTATACCACGCATGATTTGGAGCTAGGCGCAGTGGTTTTTGCTTTGAAGATTTGGAGACACTACCTTTACGGTACGAAGTGTACGATCTTTACGGATCACAAAAGCCTCCAGCATATATTCAACCAGAAGGAGTTAAATATGAGGCAAAGGCGATGGGTTGAGTTGTTGAACGATTACGACTGCGAGATCAAGTATCATCCAGGGAAGGCGAATGTGGTCGCCGATGCCCTAAGTCGCAAAGAGAGAATCAAGCCCATAAGGGTTAGGGCTATGGAAATGATTATCCAAACCGATCTTTCCTCACGCATTCAAACAGCGCAAAAAGAAGCTCTCAAGGAGGGAAACCTTGAGAAAGAATATCTCCGTGGGATGGAGAAGATATTGGTTCCAAACAAGGAAGGAACGTTATGTTTTGAGAAAAGGATTTGGGTTCCTTTGATTGGTGATTTAAGAGAGGTTATTTTTGATGAAGCTCACAAGTCACGGTACTCTATCCACCCTGGAGCGGATAAGATGTACCAAGATCTGAAAGATTATTATTGGTGGCCTAGGATGAAAGGCGATGTTGCTATCTACGTGAGCAAATGTTTAACCTGCGCCAAGGTTAAGGCAGAATACCAGAAGCCTTCAGGACTTCTGAAGCAACCGAAAATTCCCCAATGGAAGTGGGAAGAAATCTCCATGGATTTTATTACGAAGTTGCCAAGGACGCCAAAGGGCCATGACACTATCTGGATGATAGTGGATCGTTTAACGAAGTCAGCGCACTTCTTGCCTATCCGCGAGAAGGGGAATACAAGCAAATTGGCTGAAATCTACATGAGAGAGATTGTTACGCGCCATGGAGTACCTCTCTCGATTATATCTGATAGAGACGGAAGGTTCGTATCGAGGATATGGCAATCCTTCCAGGAAGCTTTTGGTTCAAAGCTGAATATGAGCACCGCGTTTCACCCACAGACCGACGGCCAAAGTGAGCGGACGATTCAGACGTTGGGAGACATGCTGAGAGCATGTGTTATGGATTTAGGCGGTAGCTAGGATAAACATTTACCCCTGGTCGAGTTTTCTTACAACAATAGCTACCACACCAGTATTGGCGCCGCGCCGATCGAAGCTTTATATGGGCGCAAATACAGATCGCCACTCTGTTGGTCTGACGCAGGTGACAGACAATTGGTAGGTTCCGATGTAGTTCAGGAAACTACAGATAAGATCGCGCAAATCCGAGATCGCATTAGTGCGGCTCGTGATCGCCAGAAGACCTATGCGGATCTGAAAAGGAAACCTCAGGAGTTTGAGGTTGGGGATATGGTTTTATTGAAGGTATCACCCTGGAAGGGTGTGGCACGATTTGGGAAACGTGGGAAGTTGAATCCGCGCTACATAGGTCCTTTCAAGGTTTTGGAAAGAATTGTAACCGTAGCATACAAGTTGGATCTACCTGCCGACGGAATTCATATTGATGACACACTCCACTTCGTTGAAGAACCTGTCAAGGTCACGGATTGGAAAGTTAACAAGACCCGCCGGAGCAGTGTCAAGCTCGTCAAAGTTCGCTGGAATGCTAGACATGGTCCTAAATTCACCTGGGAGCGTGGAGACCGAATAAAAGAGAAATACCCCCACTTATTTCCTGAGAACCCTGCTTCTACAAGCAGAATTTAAAATTTCGGGACGAAATTTATTTAACGGGGGGAGAATGTGACAACCCTCACAAAACCAGGTATCCGTACGACTTAATTAACTATTAATTGTTGCCTAATTACTGTGCTTAACTGAGATTTCTGATAAACTGCTACTTGATTGTTGATACATGTACATATCTGCATCATACTTTGATTTTTCCGTCACTACATTATTTACTTACTGAACTTTAGTGACAAACATGATGCACAAAAGCACAGTAGCACTTGAACGGATAACCTATTTGACATGCTGATATAGCCAGCATCAGGCAAACACTGCCTCTAAAGGCCTGAATAAGCCAGAATCATTTTACTACACCCATAGTGTGTGTAGGGATACAAGGGTTGTATGATTACGTCTCTAGGAATAAGATATAGAGATTTGGATGTGCCTAAAACGAACTTTAAGCACGAAACACAGCACTTTTATCAACACACTAGCTTCTAGCTAATTAATAAAGTGCCAAAATATGAGGAATTATTCCCGACACTTTGCAGAATAAATTGTGTCGCTAAAAATATTATTTATGACGCTTAACGGATATCTTAAGCACTTTAACGAATTACTATCCGACCGAACAACCGGACAATACCCGGAACATAAAAATATTGCCAAAATTAATATTGGTACTTTTCTGAGCCAGTTAGGGTCCCTGATTACCCTAACACCCGCTTTTAATACACTAAAACAACTAACGGGGTTAGACCTTAAAAGTAACGCACTTAACCAAACTAAACCGTAACTGAACGTTTGGAAACGAACCGAGTGCCTTTACATCTCAATGGAATCGGCCAACTAGTGGGCCCCGGGGGAGTACGTCCTTTATTATATTAAATTAGATTACGCGAAGAACGAGGCACATTTGTCTATAAATACTCTCATCTCTCACACACTTGAACACACACTTCACCTCACCACCACTCCCTCTCCCTTGCCCCCTCCTCTCGGCCGAGATCACCACCACCCCCACATCCGTTTTTCGGTTCGAGTCTTGACATTCCAAGTATACTCAAGTGTCGGTGGTTACATACAACGGAGCTCGGAACAAACGGAACGCGGAGGACCTCTACCGTTTGCTATTATCCACGCAGTTTTCGACTAGTTTCTTCCCTAGCCCCGAGCTAGAGGTATAATGTTTAAAACTCGTTTTTAGTCATGTCTAAAGTGGTTAAAAGGATTTTTGACGGTTGAATGTCGGTAACCCGCTTAATGAAACTTTAAAGTCTACTAAAATGCGTATATCGTTGGATAAAAGCTCATAACGCGTGTAAATGTCGTAGTATTTGAATATGTTGATTAATATGGCCCGATCTATGATGTGGTGGCTCTCATCATCGTTTAACCCGACTTTGTTAAGATCCCGAATCTTGACATACACTTGTTTCTAGCAATACAAGGGTTAAAAGGTGAAACTCCACCACACGGGAAACATGAACTTGTGTAAAAGTGTTCTAACATGAAAAATAGTATTTAAAACGAGCCGATCTACGTATGTACAAGTGGTATATTCGTAGGACCGGGTATTGAGAAAATCATGTTTTATAAAAGTTGGTTAACATGTTAACAAATATGATTTTCAAAGTCTACAAGTGTAGAAACACTTATAAAATGAAAGATCCGGCAAAATAACCATTTTTACAAAAATTGTCGGGAAGTTGTAAGAAGTGATTCGTTCCAAAAACGGGGTTTTTGCAAGACTAAGTTATTTTATGTATAGATCCACTAAATATAAAGTGATCTACAAAACGACTTTCGGAAAAATTACAAGTTCGTGTGATAATGCGATTTCACATTCTAATCTACAAATTTGAAGTGTTGAAACTTGTTGATTGTATTGGAAATTGATTGGTTGATTTAAAGGAAGTATTGAAATGATTTTGTAAAAGAAAATGATACGCTTGAAAGCGTGGCCACCTCCAGTTACAGGGGAAACTCTGGCGAAATTTTCCTAAAATCTAACACTTAGAATTATATACAAGTGTTAGACTACTTTGACATGTTTTCAAATATATTTCGCCACAACTTTATTTATAAATAATCGGAGGTGGGATTTTTCACAAAGCTAAACGTGATAAATATTTATTCGATAAATATATTATTCACCACACTGTTTATGATTATTTTGTGAAAATATATAAATATTATTTTTAGAGTAAAAATAATATTTACAAACGTTGATGAACCCAAAATAATACAAACGCTTACACGACGAATATATAAGTTACAACGGTAATTATCATTACCACTTAATCGCCAAAACGTAACGTACGCTTTATTCAGAAATATTCATAAGTGCATGTGTTGCCAAAATATTAATTTGGGAAGGTATTATATGGAAAAGGAAATATATTGTTTTTGAGAAAAATAAATATATTTTGGAATTAGGAATAAAATATATTAAGTGGGACTTAATAAAATGATATAATTACACATGTATTAATTCCCCCATCCTTGGGAAGGAGAATACGTTATCAAGTAGACACACGGAGCGGTTGTCTAACCGTTTCCCAAAAATATAAACTAAGAAGCTAAAGCACGACCATCCGTCTAATAGAATTAGCACATGTAGGTCGTTGCGCAGCTTTCGGACATTTGGATTACTTGATATTGTGACGCACTCACTGTGAGTTCATGTCCCCCTTTTCTCTAACTGTTTTCAGTTTACTTAACTGCGGGGGTGAAATACATGTTACTATGATTACGAATATTTCTTACATGGTATGGTCAGCTACGGAAGGAACTGTTAGGTTATGTGATTGGGTAGGCGAAATCTTAAAGAACTTTAGTCCTCGTAGTACGATCGAGGGATAGAAGTGATAGGCCTATTTGAGCATAACAACACCACCCATGCGCCCGCGGGTTGGACCATGTGGTGACCTTGTCTTAACACCACCCATGCGCCCGCAGGTTGGACCATGTGGTGACCTTGTCTTAACACCACCCATGCGCCCGCAGGTTGGACCATGTGGTGACCTTGTCGTAACACCACCCATGCGCCCGCAGGTTGGACCATGTGGTGACCTTGTCCTATCCCCTCCCATGCGCCCGCAGGTTGGACCATGTGGTTACACATTAACTGATATGTTTCCTTATTTGCTTTCATACCAGAGTTTACAAAATATTCACATTTACAATGATTATAAAGGTTTATTCGCGCGCACGTACTAAACGCATGAACTCGCTCAACATTATTGTTGATTTTTCAACTTACATGTATTTCAGGGAATTAAAGGATCTGGCACGGTATGGCACGTTTTCCCGCTGCACTAGTTTCCGAGGTCATCCGGGGTTTAGGGAATGTGACTCTTTCCTGGACAAGTCACAGTCCTTAAACTGTGTTTATGTTTGTTTGGTTGTTGAACAAGATTATGGTTGTTAGGGTGTATTCCCGTTAAAACAATGGTATTGTATTTGGATTTTCAAAACTTAATGGATGATCCTGCATGTTTTTAATTCATATAGCTTTGTTATGATTAAGCTACGGTATTAAGAAGTCACACCAGATTAACCACGCTTCCGCAAAGCCAGGGTGTGACATAACATTTGTGCTCGAAATCATTATGAACAGTTCAATTATCAATAAAACAATGTTATTTGATCCCAATGTTTGTTTGGTTGTGTTTTACATTTTTCATGTTTTGACTTTTGTTCAATTTTAAACTCTACATCGCTTTCTGGAGAATTATACGCAAACTGGTGCGTAAACGTACTCAGTTTAATGCTACAAATACTCCGGAACATCAACATATACTCAACATACCCTAAATAACCTTTACATAACTTAGAAATAAGTTTTGAAGGCTTTGGTATGGCAAAAACAAGTTAATTCGCTTACAGGGACTAAACTTGACAAACTGCAAAAGTATGCCAATTTGAACTGTAACAAACATTCTGGAACATGACCATAAGTTAAACACACCTTAAATATCCTTTACATAGCTTAGAAATAGGCTTTGAGAGGTTCGGTGTGCTAAAATAAAATTTTGGGTCATTCAGGGACTAAAAGTGTCAAAAAGTGCACAAGTTTGCACTTTCGCGCATAACTTACGTTCTGAATACATCCAGACATCCAAAAATTTATGTAAGCATTATAATATTATGCCTTAGTGTTTGGCATGAGAAAAATCCATTCGTCGTGCAATTTCGATCATTTTTCGCGCTTATGCGCATTCCGTCGTAATTAAGCAAACATCGCAATCGTACGGCCAAACGAACCGACATCCGAGATATTTTCAAGCATATTTCATGTTCCCTATGTCTTAACATGATTATGGGGCTTGAAATTAGGTTTGACGGGTGTTAGAAGTGTCGTTACGCAACGAAACAACCTGCAGGGACCAAAATCGTAAATCTGCCAAAGTTGATGGCTTACGGACCGTAAGCCATCACCCTTACGGTCCGTAAGGCGTCCCCAGAACAGCAGATTCAGCTTTAAATGTTGTTGCCTCTTCATGTAGTGAAAGGCCAAACTTCACTTGCCTCTTCTGGACAATGAGGGGCAAAATCTGATGTTCCATAACATTTCGACAAGTGTACGAGTGAGATCGTGGCACGATATTCAAGAAACGATCCTAACGGTCTTGCTTTTCCTATAAATACCCCCCCCCCTTTGGTTAAAAACCCACAAAATCTGATCTAAAGCTCTAAGTTGAGGCCTTTGCTTCATACCTGAGCTCCTGGATCGAGATTAGCTTTCGGGGACCCTTCGTAAGTGTTCTTTCGTTCTTTTATTCGCTTTTCGAGTCCGAAAGTCAAGCTTTGTTTGACTTTCTGCGTTGACCAGCCTATGGTCCACACGAAGTTCGTTTGAACTTCATAACGTGAGCGTGATCACGATGGTTATAGTCCCTAGTGACTATACCTACTGATTACCACGTTATCTAGGCTCAGTGACGAGTCGTAGTTTCGGCCAAAATGCGCATTCTTGCGTATATTGTAACCAAACTACTCGTGAGTATCAAAACCGTTTGTTTTGATACCAAACCTGTTTTCTAAACTTAGTTAAGCATGTTCTAACATGCTTAGCTCGTCACTTTTAGTTTAGTGCTTATATAGGGTCGTAAGGTAAGCGATCTAAACAATCGCTTATACTTTCGAACCCGACCCATTTGGTCGATCATTAGGATCCGACCAAACACATTAGGTGACCATAGCTGTAACCTTCCGAGGTTATACCTTATGGTCACGATGTTAGGCGTTCCAAATGCGTTCTACGCGAACGACGCGTTAAGGTAGCCTAAGCTACCTAAACGGGTCGTAGTGGGTCGTAAGCACTTAGGCTAGGTTTCATTTTAGTATGTAGGCTTTGTTAAACCATATTACATGAGTCTCCATACTCGTTTGGTTTACGAACCCGCATACTATCCGATCCTCCGATTTAGGTCCGGTATATTAACATAGTTACCTATATTAGGTGTCGTTGATATCCGTGATCTCTAGCGTTATTTGGTTGTTATACAAGAACTTCAAAGCAATCTCAGGTGAGTACATAGACCCCTCTTTTACTGTTTTCCAAACTGTTTTGGGGTGGAACACATGTGCCTACTTGTTACTTTCGTGCTTTCAATGTTTTCATATCATATGCTTGTTATGTTCAATAGTACACTTATAGTACATGATTTCATTGTGTTTATGCTATGTATGTCCATTGTGTGCATACTTAGTACAATCGATTTACAATACATTTTCATGCTATGTATGCCCATTGTGTGCATGCTTAGTACATTGCTTTGCATTACATTTTATGCTATGTATGCCATTGTGTGCGTACTTAGTAGATTGTTTCACATTACATTTTATGCTATGTATGCCCGTTGTGTGCATACTTAGTACAATTATTCATCACATGCTTACATTTTGGTATGACATTTGGTTTGTTCAAATGATACAATGTACATTCATTAACATTAGCTACGCCACTCGTTAGTATGTAATGGTACCATAGGACTTGACAACTCTCATTCCTGAAGTCTCGGGTATGTTTGGATTGGAAGGAATGACCGAATTCGATAAATAATAACACATATAGACCTTTAATTTGTTTAAAGGTCTATCATCACAGTCACAAAGGCTTGAATGTATGAATTTTCACAATACCGCATAAATGTTTGTATTAGTATAGCATGCAATTGTTCCACAAAACATAACTTTGACTTAAACTATGTTTAATTCAATACCCTGTTTTTGTGCATTTTTACCTATGGCCCAATTGATATATTTTCACATGCCATACATGATATTTTGGATACACATTACAATGATTTACATTAAACATAAACAATTTGACATTGATATACACATTTGGTGGTTTACATTAGACATGGACATTTTGATATGGTTTACACAATAACACTTGACAATTGATTTATACACAAACAATTTACATGGTGGTTGGTTTGGGTAAATGATTTGAGTAACGTGGCGTATGTAATATGATACAAACATGGTGGATACGTCGCTGGTACTTCCTATATATAAATGTTTGTATAATATTACCTATCGTAGCATTATTTAAATCATTTCAGTTTAGACATGTTACGTTTTACACAAATAACATATTCTTCACAAGACATTATTTTTTTCAAACAACTTATCTTATACAAACTCACTTTACAAGGTTATTTATTTAACCTTACACTTTATTTATACATATCATCTGATCTTATCGTTTTTCATACGATTTACAAAACAAAACAATTTACAAGGTTCATGACTGACTGTTATTGAACGTTTTCTTTAAACTCAAGTCATGAATCCCATTTTCACAAAACCTATGTATCTCACAGGCATTTTTATGCTGACGTACCTACTTTCACGTGTGTTTTCAGGAGCTATCGCTTAGGATGACGATTGTGACACTAGGGCGGACCTGTGCCTTAGAGACATAAAACGAAGATAGACTTAGTTTAATTATGTTAAAAACTCCTTATTTCTTGTTTAAAGACAATGTAACACTTTTGTTTGATAAATAAAATATAACTTTGTATGCCATGGTTGTGAAACAAATAATTATGTCTCAACAATCCCTGACGTTTCCGCCGCGGTTGCATTTAATACGCGGTCGGGGTGTGACAGATGAGTTGGTATCAGAGCCAATGGTTATAGGGAATTAGGTTATTATTAATGCTTTGACCTAGACTATAACTTTCTAGGACCCTAACACAAGTTATCTTGTGTTTAGATTTTAAAACATGCACTTCACCTATCCTTAGGTGATAACCACAACGAGAACATCGATTCCGAATCCGCTTTGAAAATTAATCATCTGTTCTAGGATGATTGATTACTAGGTTTTGAACCCTCTGTTATATGGTTTTGAACCCTTTGAATTTTCAAAAGTCTCGTCAAGGTTTTCAGGTTTTAATAGTGTTAACACGTGCGAACTGGAAGAGTGAATGCCTGTACCCTGGGTTTTCTGTCTAAGGCTAGAGTATTCGTACAAATCCACATAATCGGACCAGTCACTCTTACCTGGGAACTCTTGGGGTGAGTGTTCACTTATTGGCGAACATGTCTTCGCGATACATTATTTTTGACCCATTTACTTTGACTAGACATTTCGTGTCGCTTGTTTGCTTTGCGATGCGTAACCACCATCTTTGTTTTTGTTGATTTTGTTTCATCTCATTCTCTTCATCCAATCATCTCACTAGTTTCCTTTCATGTTTCCCTCTTCTAGAATGCCTCCTCGACGCGACAATCAGGTAGCAAATGCCGAACTGGCAGAAATTATTGCACAACAAATGGCTGCTGCACTTCCAAACCTCTTTGCTCAATGGAATCAAGCCAACAACAACAACAATGCTCCATGCAATTTCAAGAATTTTAACTCGGCTAAACCACTCAAGTTTAGTGTTTCCGAAGGAGCAACTGGGTTTCTTCAATGGTTCGAGAGCATTGAGAATACCTTCCGTCACGTGCAGTGTCCTGACAATCGCAAGGTCGAGTTTTCTTCAAGTGTGTTTCAGAAGAGGGCTCTTACGTGGTGGAACGGGGTAATGAGGGATCGCGGTGCAGAAGTTGCTCAAGCTCAGACATGGGCTGAACTTAGGGCACTAATGATGAGGGAGTTATATCCTCGTCATGAGCAGCGAGCTTTGGAGAAAGAGTTTGACGACTTAAAGCAATACAGTGGCGAGCACCGGGCTTATACAGATAGGTTTGAGGAGTTGAGTCTACTTTGCCCGACAATGGTTGCCCCACTCGACAAGGCCATCGAAAGGTACACCAACGGCCTACCTGGCTCGGTACAAGACATTATTACTGGTAGCAACCCTACCACACTCCGTCAGGCAATCGAGTTATCAGTGACACTGACTGAGTCGCAGATTCGAAAGGGAAAGCTGCACAAGAAGGGTGACAAGGGAAAGATGTGACACTCTAGGTTTTCCCGAACAAACATCTTGTAATATCATTTTGTATATATATATTATTAAATGGAAACGTGACCTTCTTACATGCTATGTGTTGTATGTATGTATATATATATATATATTTATGTGTTTGTGCTAGTGAGTCGAGACCATGACTCGAGACCACTCGGTCTCGAGTGGGCCACTCGGTCTCGAGTGGGCCGTAACCGGTTGGGCCGAAAACCCCTTAGCCTACTCAAAACCAAGTATAAAACCCCCAAACCTTCCCCACTTCCTTCATTTTTACACAAACACACACTCCTTTTCTCTCTCACTAAAAATCCTCAACAACACCACCTTCTCTCCCAAATTCTCGGTTCAAGCTTGGATCTAACCAGCAACAACAAAGAATCTCGGTCAAGAAACTCGGTCAAAGCTCGTCATCATCACCCGGACACTTCACTTTCTCGGTTTCTTTCTTGATTCGGTGCCTTTTCACAACCGGTTAGTGTTCTAATGTGTGTGTAGGATATATGTGTGTTTTATGAACTAGAAGGTGTTTAGTTAGAAGTGTGATGCATGATTTTTGTATGATTTGTGAGTATTAACAGTATGTGTAAACCATTATATGTTAATGCTTGATAAAATGTTTAAAAATGGCTAATGAATGGTAGTTTAAGAGTGTTTATGGCCAACCGAACTATGTTCAAGATAACAAAATGAATGTTTCGTTTGTTTCTTGCAAAATGATCTTGTTAAACATGTGATTTTGGTTCAAAGATTTGAAAAAGGTAATGTTTGATCCATATTAATTAATATGAAAATCCTAAAATGATGAACTTATGATGAACATGTTGAATATGGGTTGAAGATTTGAAAAAGGTAATGTTTGATCCATATTAATTAATTGTCAGTTTAGAAAACTTGTTAGTTAACCCTCATTGGTTATTTCTTAAAATGGGCCTGATGCATAGTACAAATTGGCCTGATATATCTGAATCAGCACGTGAACAAGTCAAGACCAGCATTGCGACTCGAGACCTCCTCGTGACAACTCGAGACTAGACTCGGAACCTCTGAGGTTGCGAGTCAAGCCTGCACCACTCGAAACCAGCCAGTACAACTCGAGACCTCTTGGTTGCGACTCGAGACCGCAAGTTCTCGAGTCGAGACCCCCTTGTCTCGAATGGGCTGCTCACTTAGTTATTAGGCCATAACTTGAATTTGTTTGGGCCGCCTGATTATTTGGATTATGTGCTTTGCTGGACTAATTGTCAACTGTGTGAATCTTTAGGGCCGGCCCAATAACTTATATGTTAAACTGCATGTATTGTGTTAGAATCCTGTAATATATACGTGATTACTTGTACACCAAACCTGACCTATACTGGTGACCATGTTAGGACGTGGTGACCAGCGTGTTTGACAAGTAACCTAATCTGCCGAGCAACCCAAGGTGAGTTCACACACTAAAAGCATGCGTCCCAAGGAGGGACACGGACAAACTGCCAACTTTGGGAAAAATACTTTTGAACTATTATTTCCGGGGAAATCCGAATGGGTATTTACTATCTCCGGGGGAGATACGTTTGTATATTATTTATAAATCACAACTAGCCAAGCTAAACAAAACTCTATCACCTTAAGTCCCTGCTTACTGTACCGATTAATCGCCGGGGGGCGAACGGGTTATTAGTTGATACCGCTATTAGGTTTGACAACCTCACACCGTGACCGGGGGAGATCGGGCGTGAACTAGTAGACCTTGCATCTTGGTCAATGACGATAGACATTGACTCGGGGCACAACAACTTTCCGTCAACAGTTTCGGTATCTACAGTTTAGTGAGCTTACAGATGGGGTAGCTCCCCACAACGTGATTATAAATGCCTTATCTAAACAACTTAAGTTTTCGAAAACTAAAACTGGACAACTAGTGAACTCGCTCAACTTTACGTTGACCCCTTACTGCATGCTTTGCAGGTACTCAATGATTCAGGAGCTTGCAGCTTGCGGATGTGTAGTGGCCGGCTAACCCGTGTGTTGGGTTCTAAACAAACTTAAACTAAGAATCTTGTTCTAAACTATTTTGTCAATGCTTCCGCTACTTATCTGAACTATTACTTAAACTTAAATACTTTTGAACTTTGATTATGATATTTGCCAACCTTGTGGTTGGTGAGTATTACTTATGTTATTAATTAAATTGCTCAGTATAATTGGTGGCTGGATCCTGGTCAGTCACGCCCCCAAGCGGTGGTGTTCCGCATGTGGATTCTGGGGGTGTGGCAGATTGGTATCAGAGCCATTGGTTATAGTGAACTTGGTTTTAAAAAGGAGAAAAATATTTTTGAGAAAAACCAGACTATAACCCGTGACTCGTGACGACACTACACTCCAAGTGCAAGGCTCAACCCATAGACCTCATAGCTCGGACTAGTGTCTTCTTGCTTGCTTGCTTTATGTTTTCTGTTATGCTATACGTACTAGTGTGCCTAGTTAGATAGATACACCTCCCACTTCTATCTCGTTCTCGCTACATTACGACATCACACTCATACTATGTTTTCTGATTATGAAGACAATGAGTGGACGTGGAAGAGGAAACATTAACATGACTCAGGCTCAATTCACTAACCTGCTTAACACGGTGGCTGCAGCTTTCGCAGCTCACCATGGAGGTAAACTCGTTATCCTAGGATGTTTAGATCCTACCGCCACATCGTCTTTTATCCCTAAACCTGTACGCTTCGCTTCTCACAAACAGGTCAGCATGCACCTGCGCAACCACACGTGTGTACTTTCAAAACTTTCATGGATTGCAAGCCTCTCCCTTTCAATGACACTGAGGGTGCCATAGGTCTTCCACACTGGATTGAGAAAGTTGAAGCTATCTTTGCTGTCTGTGAGTGTCCCCCTACGAATTGGGTGAAGTTTGCTACTGGTACGCTTGAAGGAAACGCGCTTTCCTGGTGGAAGGCGTAAATTCAGATGTTTGGATTGGAAACTGCTAATGCTACTGCGTGGGAGGATTTCAAGGACATGATTAAGGATGAGTACTGTCACCGGGATGACATCCACAAACTCGAGAACGAGTACTTTGCGCTTAAGATGGTTGGGTCAGAGATTGAGACCTACACCAAACTGTCCAACGACTATGCTGCTCTTTGCTCAAACATGTCTCGACCTATGTATCGAAGAATCGAATTGTACATCAAGGGTTTGGCTCCAGAAATCCGAAGCCATGTGACTGTAGCCAACCTCAACACCATTCAGCCGGTCGTCCGTCTTGCTCACAAACTTACTGATCAGGCCGTAGAAGAGGGCAAGCTGCCCAAAAGGATCAGCGCTACTACCGGAACTTCTAATGACAACAAGCGTAAGTGGGAAGGAAATCAAAGCAAGGATTCTAACCCCACTCAGGCCCCAACCCAGCAAAGGAAAACTGACAACAACAAGGGCCCTCAACAACAGGGTGGATATCGCGGGAACCACCCCAAATGCAACAAGTGCAATCGACACCACAGTGGGCCTTGTGGGAAAAGTCAGTGTCAGCGGTGTAACAAGATGGGGCATGAGGCCAAGGATTGTAGGAGCCGACGTCCCGCGGGGCAGAACCAGCAGCAGCAGCAGCATCATGGGAACGTCAAGGGTTGTTTCCAGTGTGGAGCTGAGGGGCACTTTAAGAAGAATTGCCCTGAACTGAACCAGAACCGCAACAACAATCAGGGAGCTGGAAACAATGATCAAAACAACAATGCTGGGAATGGTGCAAGGGGAAGGGCTTTTGTGATTGGAGCTGGAGAAGCGAGGAATGACCCCAACGTCGTGGCGGGTAAGTTCCTACTCGATGATCGTTATGTTTCTGTATTATTTGATTCTAGAGCCGATGCTAGTTATGTGTCCCTACGTATTAGTAAGAAGCTTAAGCGCTTGCCTTCGTTACTAAGTTCTAATCATATCGTCGAGCTAGCTAATGGTAGAAACATCGATGCCTCACATGTTATCAAAGGCTGCAAACTAGTACTGTCTGGTCAGACCTATTGCATCGATCTTTTCCCTGTTACTCTTGGAAGCTTCGATGTCGTTATCGGTATGGATTGGTTATCCAAACATCGCGCAGAAATCCTCTGTCAAGAGAAAATGGTTCGCATTCCCCGCCGTTCTGGCAAACCCCTCATTGTACAAGGTGACAAAGGCGGAGAAGTCTCAGGCATTATCTCATTCTTGAAGGCCCAGAAGTGTTTACGAAAGGGGCACACCGCTATCTTAGCACTTGTCACCAACACGCAGGAAAAGGAAAAGAGGATTGAAGATTTTCCAGTAGTACGTGACTACCCCGAGGTATTTCCTGAAGAACTACCTGGACTCCTTCCCCACCGTCAGGTTGAATTCCAAATCGAGCTAGCTCCTGGAGCAGCGCCCATAGCTTGTGCGCCATATCGACTAGCCCCCGCGGAACTAAAGGAACTCTCTACGCAACTGCAGGAACTATTGGATAAAGGATTTATCCGTCCTAGTTCGTCGCCCTGGGGAGCACCAGTGCTCTTTGTTAAGAAGAAGGATGGCACATTCCGAATGTGCAACGACTATCGTGAGCTGAACAAAGTTACCATCAAGAATCGCTACCCTCTCCCACGAATCGACGATCTATTCGATCAGTTGCAGGGATCGAGCTACTACTCTAAGATCGATCTACGATCGGGCTATCATCAGCTAAGAGTCCGTAATGAAGACATCTCCAAAACCGCATTCAGAAATCGTTATGGTCATTACGAATTCCTTGTCATGCCCTTTGGAATGACCAACGCGCCCGCGGTATTCATGGACCTCATGAACCGAGTGTGCAAGCCTTACCTCGACAAATTCGTGATTGTGTTTATCGACGACATCCTGATCTACTCAAAAAGTCAAGAAGAGCATGAACAGCACCTACGCCTTATCCTCGAGCTCCATCGCAATGAGCAACTGTAAGCCAAATTCTCGAAATGTGACTTTTGGCTTCGAGAAGTCCATTTCCTTGGGCACGTGGTTAACAAGGATGGAATTCACGTCGACCCAGCTAAGATCGACTCTATAAAGAATTGGCCTACCCCTAAGACTCTGACCGAAGTTCGCCAATTCTTGGGACTAGCAAGATACTATCGCAGATTTATCAAGGGATTCTCAAAGATCGCACAGCCTCTCACGGCTCTCACTCAGAAGGGTATGGTTTATAAATGGAAGGAAGCTCAGGAAACCGCATTTCAGAAGCTAAAAGATAACCTCTGTAGTGCTCCTATCCTATCGTTACCTGAAGGTACCGACGATTTTGTGGTTTACTGCGATGCATCCATTCATGGGCTCGGTTGCGTGTTAATGCAACGCGGAAAAGTTATTGCCTACGCCTCTCGACAACTTAAGACTCTCGAAAGGAACTACTACACTACACACGACTTGGAACTGGGAGCAGTGGTTTTTGCGCTTAAGATATGGAGACATTATCTGTACAGTACCAAGTGCACTATTTACATTGATCACAGGAGTCTCGAGCACATCTTCAAGCAGAAGGAATTAAACATGCGACAGCGTCGATGGGTCGAACTCTTAAATGACTATGAATGCGCAATCAAGTACCATCCGGGCAAGGCCAATGTAGTGGCAGACGCCCTCAGCCGAAAAGACACTACGCCCAAACGCGTGCGAGCACTACAACTTACCATCCAGTCTAACCTCCCTACTCAGATTCGAAATGCTCAGGTTGAAGCACTGAAACCAGAAAACATCAGGGCTGAGTCCCTGCGAGGATCGAGCCAACGATTAGAACAAAAAGAAGATGGCGCTTACTATGTGGCAGGGCGCATTTGGGTCCCACTCTACGGAGATCTACGTGAGCTTGTGATGGACGAAGCCCATCGGTCCCGTTATTCAGTACATCCTGGTTCGGATAAGATGTACCACGACTTAAGGACCACGTACTGGTGGCCTGGCATGAAAGCCCACATAGCAGCATACGTTAGCAAATGTTTGACCTGCGCAAGAGTCAAGACTGAGTATCAGAAACCAGCAGGCCTACTCCAGCAACCAGAAATCCCAAAGTGGAAATGGGAACAAATTTCCATGGATTTTGTTACGGGGCTACCTAGATCCCAACGCGGGAATGACACTATTTGGGTGATAGTAGATCGATTGACCAAGTCTGCACACTTTCTGGCCATTAAGGAAACAGACAAGTTTTCTACCTTGGCAGAAGTCTACTTAAAGGAAGTAGTCTCGAGACACGGGGTGCCAACCTCCGTTATTTCCGACCGAGACGCTCGTTTTACTTCGGAGTTGTGGCAAGCTATGCACAAATCCTTTGGCTCACGTTTGGACATGAGCACCGCTTATCACCCACAAACGGATGGGCAGTCTGAACGCACCATCCAAACCCTGGAAGACATGCTTAGAGCATGTGTGATCGATTTTGGCAAGAATTGGGAGAAGCATCTACCGCTAGTGGAATTCTCCTACAATAACAGCTACCACACTAGCATTCAGGCGGCACCTTTTGAGGCATTGTACGGTTGTAAATGCCGATCACCTCTTTGCTGGGCGGAAGTTGGTGACAGTCAAATCACAGGCCCAGAACTGGTAGTAGATACAACGGAAAAGATTGCCCA
Organism: Helianthus annuus; assembly: GCF_002127325.2. Classification (NCBI taxonomy): domain Eukaryota; kingdom Viridiplantae; phylum Streptophyta; class Magnoliopsida; order Asterales; family Asteraceae; genus Helianthus; species Helianthus annuus. The sequence continues at coordinate 49,137,663 of NC_035439.2, read as the reverse complement.
GATCAGACAACGCATGGCGGCAGCTCGTGACCGTCAGAAAAGCTACGCTGATAAGCGTAGGAAACCGCTAGAATTCCAGGTCGGGGACCGGGTTCTACTTAAAGTCTCACCCTGGAAGGGTGTGGTTCGTTTTGGTAAACGGGGCAAGCTGAATCCGCGATATGTCGGACCATTCGAAATTACCGAGAAAATCGGTAAGGCGGCTTATAGATTGAATCTGCCTGAAGAGCTGAGTGCAGTACACAACGTTTTCCACGTGTCTAATATGAAGAAGTGTCTGTCAGATGAAACACTCATAATTCCCTTCAAGGAACTCACCATTGACGAACAACTACACTTTACTGAGGAACCGATTGAGATCACGGATCGAGAGATCAAAATCCTCAAACGTAGCCAGATACCTCTCGTACGAGTTCGTTGGAACTCGCGACGTGGCCCAGAGTTTACCTGGGAGAGGGAAGACCAGATGAAGTGCAAGTATCCCCAGTTGTTCCCAAACGAAAACCCCAGCACTGAAGCTACAACCAAATTTCGGGACGAAATTCCAAACTAGCTGGGGGATGATGTGACACCCCGTTGAAACACTCTTACACGCACTAGCTTGGCAGTGGCTGCTTTAACTTTCGGGACGAAAGTTCTTAAAACTTGGGGATAATGTGACACTCTAGGTTTTCCCGAACAAACATCTTGTAATATCATTTTGTATATATATATTATTAAATGGAAACGTGACCTTCTTACATGCTATGTGTTGTATGTATGTATATATATATATATATATGTGTGTGTGTTTGTGCTAGTGAGTCGAGACCATGACTCGAGACCACTCGGTCTCGAGTGGGCCACTCGGTCTCGAGTGGGCCGTAACCGGTTGGGCCGAAAACCCCTAAGCCTACTCAAAACCAAGTATAAAACCCCCAAACCTTCCCCACTTCCTTCATTTTTACACAAACACACACTCCTTTTCTCTCTCACTAAAAACCCTCAACAACACCACCTTCTCTCCCAAATTCTCGGTTCAAGGTTGGATCTAACCGGCAACAACAAAGAATCTCGGTCAAGAAACTCGGTCAAAGCTCGTCATCATCACCCGGACACTTCACTTTCTCGGTTTCTTTCTTGATTCGGTGCCTTTTCACAACCGGTTAGTGTTCTAATGTGTGTGTAGGATATATGTGTGTTTTATGAACTAGAAGGTGTTTAGTTAGAAGTGTGATGCATGATTTTTGTATGATTTGTGAGTATTAACAGTATGTGTAAACCATTATATGTTAATGCTTGATAAAATGTTTAAAAATGGCTAATGAATGGTAGTTTAAGAGTGTTTATGGCCAACCGAACTATGTTCAAGATTACAAAATGAATGTTTCGTTTGTTTCTTGCAAAATGATCTTGTTAAACATGTGATTTTGGTTCAAAGAATGCATGGTTATGTTTAATATGAAAACCCTAAAATGATGAACTTATGATGAACATGTTGAATATGGGTTGAAGATTTGAAAAAGGTAATGTTTGATCCATATTAATTAATTGTCAGTTTAGAAAACTTGTTAGTTAACCCTCATTGGTTATTTCTTAAAATGGGCCTGATGCATAGTACAAATTGGCCTGATATATCTAAATCAGCACGTGAACAAGTCAAGACCAGCATTGCGACTCGAGACCTCCTCGTGACAACTCGAGACTAGACTCGGAACCTCTGAGGTTGCGAGTCAAGCCTGCACCACTCGAAACCAGCCAGTACAACTCGAGACCTCTTGGTTGCGACTCGAGACCGCAAGTTCTCGAGTCGAGACCCCCTTGTCTCGACTGGGCTGCTCACTTAGTTATTGGGCCATAACTTGAATTTGTTTGGGCCGCCTGATTATTTGGATTATGTGCTTTGCTGGACTAATTGTCAACTGTGTGAATCTTTAGGGCCGGCCCAATAACTTATATGTTAAACTGCATGTATTGTGTTAGAATCCTGTAAGATATACGTGATTACTTGTACACCAAACCTGACCTATATTGGTGACCATGTTAGGACGTGGTGACCAGCGTGTTTGACAAGTAACCTAATCTGCCGAGCAACCCAAGGTGAGTTCACATACTAAAAGCATGCGTCCCAAGGTGGGACACGGACAAACTGCCAACTTTGGGAAAAATACTTTTGAACTATTATTTCCGGGGGAAATCCGAATGGGTATTTACTATCTCCGGGGAAGATACGTTTGTATATTATTTATAAATCACAACTAGCCAAGCTAAACAAAACTCTATCACCTTAAGTCCCTGCTTACTGTACCGATTAATCGCCGGGGGCGAACGGGTTATTAGTTGATAGCGCTATTAGGTTTGACAACCTCACACCGTGACCGGGGGAGATCGGGCGTGAACTAGTAGACCTTGCATCTTGGTCAATGACGATAGACATTGACTCGGGGCACAACAACTTTTCATCAACAGTTTCGGTATCTACAGTTTAGTGAGCTTACAGATGGGGTAGCTCCCCACAACGTGATTATAAATGCCTTATCTAAACAACTTAAGTTTTCGAAAACTAAAACTGGACAACTAGTGAACTCGCTCACCTTTACGTTGACCCCTTACTACATGCTTTGCAGGTACTCAGTGATTCAGGAGCTTGCAGCTTACGGATGTGTAGTGGTCGTCTAACCCGTGTGTTGGGTTCTAAACAAACTTGAACTAAGAATCTTGTTCTAAACTATTTTGTCTATGCTTCCGCTACTTATCTAAACTATTACTTAAACTTAAATACTTTTGAACTTTGATTATGATATTTGCCAACCTTGTGGTTGGTGAGTATTACTTATGTTATTAATTAAATTGCTCAGTATAATTGGTGGCTGGATCTTGGTCAGTCACGCCCCCAAGCGGTGGTGTTCCGCATGTGGATTCTGGGGGTGTGACAAAAGAAGCAGGCGTCTGACAACGAGGATAGCAAGAAAGGTCAAAACAAGAAGGGAAATGATTCTGGTTCTACTAGGGGGTCAAGGAAGCGTAAGGCTTCCTAAAACTTTGCTGTCACTGCCCAGGTTAACCAGGCAGCTCCCAACCAACCCGCACAGCCTCCAGCCAAGAAGCCTTATCTTGGCAATGCACCTTTGTGCAACAGGTGTAACAGCCATCACCCACCACAGGTTCAGTGTCGTCAATGCACCAACTGTGGAAGAAATGGTCATCTTGCTGCCACCTGCCGCATTCCTGCTAACCAGAACCAAGCTCAGCCTCTTGCTCAGCAACAAGATCAAGCTGCACGACCTCATTTTCCTCCTGGTTCGTGCTACAATTGTGGGGATCTGACCCACTACAGAAATCGGTGCCCAAGGCTAGCCAACCAGAATCAGAATGCCAATCAGAATCAGGCTCAGGCTCGAGGTCGAGTCTTCAACATGAACGCACAAGAGGCACAAGCAGATGATAATGTGGTGAACGGTACGTTCTTTATTAATAATCAGCCAGCATCTGTTCTTTTTTATTCGGGTGCCGATAAGAGTTTTGTGTCGTTATCTTTTGAACCATTGCTTCGCTTGTCTAGAACAAAACTAGGTAAACCATTGACAGTAGAAGTGGCGAGCGGTGAACCCATTGTTCTTGATTCTGTTCTCCGCAACTGCCAGTTGAACCTTAACAACCATCTTTTTCCTATTGACCTCAAGCCAAGTATCGCGCAGAGATAGTTTATTTTGAGAAGATCATTCGCATGCCGCTTTCCTCAGGTGAGATCCTACAGGTTCGTGGTGAGAAACCTGCTGGTGGTCTCAAACTCATGTCTTGTTTTAAAGCTCGGAAGTATCTGCGAAAGAACTATGTGGCATTTTTGGCACATGTGGTAGCAAATAAGGGCAAAGGTAAGCCTATTCAAGATATTCCTGTTGTACGGGATTATCCTGAAGTATTTCCTGAAGAGTTACCTGGTCTACCCCCAGCACGCCAAGTCGAGTTCCGTATTGATCTCGTACCTGGTGCAAATCCCATTGCCAGAGCTCCATATCGTCTTGCACCGTCCGAGATGCAAGAGTTGTCTAAGCAGCTGCAGGAACTTTCTGACAAAGGTTTTATCCATCCTAGCTTTTCACCTTGGGGTGCTCCCGTTCTTTTTGTCAAGAAGAAGGATGGATCTTTTAGGATGTGTATCGATTATCGTGAGCTTAACAAGCTTACCATCAAGAATCGATATCCCCTACCTCGCATCGATGATCTCTTTGATCAATTGCAAGGCGCTTCTTATTTTTCAAAGATTGATCTGCGATCTGGATATCATCAACTTCGTGTGCATGAAGAAGATATTCCCAAGACAGCTTTCCGCACTCGTTATGGACATTATGAGTTCACAGTCATGCCATTCGGTTTGACTAATGCTCCTGCTGTTTTCATGGACTTGATGAATAAGGTCTGCAAGCCTTACTTGGATAAGTTCATCATCGTTTTCATTGATGACATTTTAATATATTCTAAGACGCGAGCTGATCATGAGCAACATCTTCGTCTTACTTTGGAACTCCTAAAGAAAGAGCAACTTTTCGCCAAATTCTCCAAGTGTGAATTCTGGCTTAAAGAAGTTCAATTCTTAGGACATATTGTCAAAGAACAAGGTATTCATGTAGATCCCTCCAAGATCAGTGCGATTAAGGATTGGGATACACCTACTACCCCTACTGAAGTTCGTTCTTTTCTTGGTCTTGCGGGTTATTACCGCCGCTTCATTGAAAACTTCTCAAAAATTGCAGTTCCTCTAACTACTCTAACTCAGAAGAACAAGCCATTTGATTGGGGATTCAAGCAAGAGGAAGCATTTCTAACTTTGAAACAAAAACTTTGCGACGCGCCTGTTCTAACTTTGCCCGAGGGCAATGATGATTTCGTCATTTATTGCGACGCATCTAAATTATGTCTTGGTTGCGTCCTGATGCAAAGAAACAAAGTCATAGCATATGCATCAAGACAGTTGAAGATACATGAGAAAAACTACACCACTCATGATCTTGAGTTGGGTGCAGTTGTCTTCGCTCTTAAGATTTGGAGTCACTATTTGTACGGTACAAAATGTGTGGTTTTCACAGACCACAAAAGTCTTTAGCATATCTTCAGTCAGAAAGAACTCAACATGAGGCAACGACGTTGGGTGGAGCTTCTAAACGACTATGACTGCGAAATTCGCTACCATCCTGGTAGGCGAATGTCGTAGCCGATGCTTTGAGTCGCAAGGAACGTACTAAGCTTCATTGTGTTCGGGTCCAATCTGTTGTTCAAGCTCAATCCGATATCCAAGCACGTATATCTCAGGCTCAACAAGCTTGTGTTTCACAAGGTTTGATGGATAAGGAATTTCCTTATCACATAACACCTGCTCTAGAATTGAAGGACAATGGATCGTATTACTTCATGGACCGTTTGTGGGTCCCAAGCCAAGATAATCTTCGTACCCTGCTTATGGATGAAGCCCATATGTCTCGTTATTCTATTCATCCTGGCTCAGATAAGATGTATATGGATCTTCGTATTCAGTATTGGTGGCCTGGTATGAAGAAAGACATCGTCGAAAATGTCGTTCAGCAGTCTGCTGGAATGAGATCGGCGAGGCTCAACTTACTGGACCTGCCCTCATTTTAGAGACAACAGATAAAGTTAAGAAAGTTCGTGATAACCTTCAGAGAACTAGAAGCCGTCAAAAGAGTTACGCGGACCTAAAACGCAAGCCCTTGGATTTTCAAGTCGGTGATCGTGTATTACTTAAGGTCTCACCTTGGAAAGGTGTGATCAGATTTGGAAAGAAAGGAAAACTTGCACCTAGATACGTTGGACCATTCAAGATCGTCGAAAGAATCGGTAAGGTAGCCTACAGACTTGAGTTACCTCCTGAACTTGGAAATGTTCATCCAACCTTTCACGTGTCCAATCTCAAGAGGTGTTTGGCTGATGAGAACCTCCACATACCGCTTGACGAAATTCGTGTTAATAAAACACTGAAATTTGTTGAGAAACCGGTGGAAATCATGGAACGTGAAGTCAAGTGGCTTAAACGCAAGCGCATTCCTTTGGTCAAGGTTCGCTGGGAATCTAAGCGTGGACCCGAGTTTACTTGGGAACGCGAAGATCAAATGAAGGCAAAATATCCGCACCTTTTTCCACGAGTTTCCTCTAAATAAATTTCAGGACGAAATTTCCACAAGTAGGGGAGACTGTAACATTTGTGCTCGAAATCATTATGAACAGTTCAATTATCAATAAAACAATGTTATTTGATCCCAATGTTTGTTTGGTTGTGTTTTACATTTTTCATGTTTTGACTTTTGTTCGATTTTAAACTCTACATCGCTTTCTAGAGAATTATACGCAAACTGGTGCGTAAACGTACTCAGTTTAATGCGACAAATACTACGGAACATCAACATATACTCAACATACCCTAAATAACCTTTACATAACTTAGAAATAAGTTTTGAAGGCTTTGTTATGGCAAAAACAAGTTAAGTCGCTTACAGGGACTAAACTTGACAAACTGCAAAAGTATGCCAATTTGAACTATAAAAAACATTCCGGAACATGACCATAAGTTAAACACACCTTAAATATCCTATACATAACTTAGAAATAGGCTTTGAGAGGTTCGGTGTGCTAAAATAAACTTTTGGGTCATTCAGGGACTAAAAGTGTCAAAAAGTGCACAAGTTTGCACTTTCGCGCATAACTTACGTTCTGAATACATCCGGACATCCAACAATTTATGTAAGCATTATAATATTATGCCTTAGTGTTTGGCATGAGAAAAATCCATTCGTCGCGCAATTTGGATCATTTTTCGCGCTTATGCGCATTCCGTCGTAATTAAGCAAACATCGCGATCGTACGGCCAAACGAACCGACATCCGAGATATTTTCAAGCATATTTCATGTTCCCTGTGTCTTAACATGATTATGGGGCTTGAAATTAGGTTTGACGGGTGTTAGAAGTGCCGTTACGCAACGAAACAAGCTGCACGGACCAAAATTGTAAATCTGCCAAAGTTGATGGCTTACGAACCGTAAGCCATCACCCTTACGGTGCGTAAGGCGTCCCCAGAACAGCAGATTCAGCTTTAAATGTTGTTGCCTCTTCATGTAGTGAAAGGCCAAACTTCACTTGCCTCTTCTGGACAATGAGGGGCAAAATCTGTTGTTCCATAACATTTCGACAAGTGTACGAATGAGATCGTGGCACGATATTCAAGAAACGATCCTAACGGTCTTGCTTTTCCTATAAATACCCCCTGGTTAAAAACCCACAAAATCTGATCTAAAGCTCTAAGTTGAGGCCTTTGCTTCATACCTGAGCTCCTGGATCGAGATTAGCTTTCGGGGACCCTTTGTAAGTGTTCTTTCGTTCTTTTATTCGCTTTTCGAGTCCGAAAGTCAAGCTTTGTTTGACTTTCTGCGTTGACCAGCCTATGGTCCACACGAAGTTCGTTTGAACTTCATAACATGAGCGTGATCACGATGGTTATAGTCCCTAGTGACTATACCTACTGATTACCACGTTATCTAGGCTCAGTGACGAGTCGTAGTTTCGGACAAAATGCGCATTCTTGCGTATTTTGTAACCAAACTACTCGTGAGTATCAAAACCGTTTGTTTTGATACCAAACCTGTTTTCTAAACTTAGTTAAGCATGTTCTAACATGCTTAGCTCGTCACTTTTAGTTTAGTGCTTATATAGGGTCGTAAGGTAAGCGATCTAAACAATCGCTTATACTTTCGAACCCGACCCATTTGGTCTATCATTAGGATCCGACCAAACACATTAGGTGACCATAGCTGTAACCTTCCGAGGTTATACCTTATGGTCACGATGTTAGGCGTTCCAAACGCGTTCTACGCGAACGACACGTTAAGGTAGCCTAAGCTACCTAAACGGGTCGTAGTGGGTCGTAAGCACTTAGGCTAGGTTTCATTTTAGTATGTAGGCTTTGTTAAACCATATTACACGAGTCTCCATACTCGTTTAGTTTACGAACCCGCATACTATCCGATCCTCCGATTTAGGTCCGGTATATTAACATAGTAACCTATATTAGGTGCCGTTGATATCCGTGATCTCTAGCGTTATTTGGTTGTTATACAAGAACTTCAAAGCAATCTCAGGTGAGTACATAGACCCCTCTTTTACTGTTTTCGAAACTGTTTTGGGGTGGAACACATGTGCCTACTTGTTACTTTCGTGCTTTCAATGTTTTCATATCATATGCTTGTTATGTTCAATAGTACACTTAGAGTACATGATTTCATTGTGTTTATGCTATGAATGTCCATTGTGTGCATACTTAGTACAATCGATTTACAATACATTTTCATGCTATGTATGCCCATTGTGTTCATGCTTAGTACATTGCTTTACATTACATTTTATGCTATGTATGCCATTGTGTGCGTACTTTGTACATTGTTTCACATTACATTTTATGCTATGTATGCCCATTGTGTGCATACGTAGTACAATTATTTATCACTTGCTTACATTTTGGTATGACATTTGGTTTGTTCAAATGATACAAAGTACATTCATTAACATTAGCTACGCCACTCGTTAGTAGGTAATGGTACCATAGGACTTGACAACTCCCATTCCTGAAATCTCGGGTTTGTTTGGATTGGAAGGAATGATCGAATTCGATAAACAATAACACATATAGACCTTTAATTTTTTTAAAGGTCTATCATCACAGTCACAAAGGCTTGAATGTATGAATTTTTACAATAGCGCATAAATGTTTGTATCAGTATAGCATGCAATTGTTCCACAAAACATAACTTTGACTTAAACTATGTTTAATTCAATACCCTGTTTTTGTGCATTTTTACCTATGGCCCAATTGATATATTTTCACATGTCATACATGATATTTTGGATACACATTACAATGATTTACATTAAACATAAACAATTTGACATTGATATACACATTTGGTGGTTTACATTAGACATGGACATTTTGATATAGTTTACACAATAACACTTGACAATTGATTTATACACAAACAATTTATATGGTGGTTGGTTTGGGTAAATGGTTTGAGTAACGTGGCGTATGTAATATGATACAAACATGGTGGATACGCCGCTGGTACTTCCTATATATAAATGTTTGTATAATATTACCTATCGTAGCATTATTTAAATCATTTCAGTTTAGACATATTACGTTTTACACAAATAACATATTCTTCACAAGACATTATTTTTTTCAAACAACTTATCTTATACAAACTCACTTTACTAGGTTATTCATTTAACTTTACACTTTATTTATACATATCATCTGATCTTATCGTTTTTCATACGATTTACAAAACAAAACAATTTACAAGGTTCATGACTGACTGTTATTGAACGTTTTCTTTAAACTCAAGTCATGAATCCCATTTTCACAAAACCTATGTATCTCACAGGCATTTTTATGCTGACGTACCTACTTTCACATGTGTTTTCAGGAGCTATCGCTTAGGATGACGATTGTGACACAAGGGCGGACTTGTGCCTTAGAGACATAAAACGAAGATAGACTTAGTTTAATTATGTTAAAAACTCCTTATTTCTTGTTTGAAGACAATGTAACACTTTTGTTTGATAAATAAAATATAACTTTGTATGCCATGGTTGTGAAACAAATAATTCTGTCTCAACACTCCCTGACGTTTCCGCCGCGGTTGCATGTTATACGCGGTCGGGGTGTGACATTAGGGAAAAATCTGATCAAAGTGTGGGTTTGAGCAAATGGGGGGTGGGGTTTATATAGTTTTTGCACAACCGTTCAGATCGTTCATCATAAAACGAGCTTGGATCTCGACCGTACAAGTGCACCCATGGTTTTATAATACCATGGGCACCCCAAAATGGCCCGTAGTTTCGAAAATACCATGTGCAAGGCGCCTAAACAGCTGGAACAGCTGTAAACAGCTGGAAAAATGAATCGGTGCAGATCTGCAGCTAGTACGCGGTCCGTGTAGGAGTCAGGTAAGGCCTACGCGGCCCGCCTGGACTTCAGATCAGCAAACTGAGTTTCATAAATTGCATAAATGGTCCCTGTAGTGGTTTAAGCTCAATTTCGACACATCTAAGGCCCGTTAAGCCAGCCCTACAATGATGCCTAAACATAGTGGTCATGAAACAAGCTCAAAAATATGTCGGATGTCAGTTTGTTTGGTCGTACGGACGCATTATTTGCTTAATTACGACGAAATACGCACGAACGCGAAAAATGATCCAAATTGCACGACGAATGGATTTTTCTCATGCCAATCACTAAAATAAAATATTTTAATGATTACATAAATTTTTGGATGTCCGGATGTATTCAGAACGTAAGATATGCGCGAAAATGCAAACTTATGCACTTTTTGACGCTTTTAGTCCCTGAATGACCAAAAAGTTTATTTTTGCACACCGAATCCCCTCAAAGCCTATTCCTAAGCTATGTGAAGGATATTTAGGGTATGTTTAACTTATGGTCATGTTCCAGAATGTCTGTTACAGTACGAATCAGCATACTTTCGCAGTTTGTCAATTTTAGTCCCTGTAAGCGAATAAGCTTGATTTTGTCATACCAAAGCCTTCAAAACTTATTTCTAAATTATGTAAAGGTTATTTAAGGTATGTTAAGCAAATTTTGATGTTCCAGAGTGTTTTTCGTGTTAAACTGATTAAGTTTACGCACCGGTTTGCGTATAACTCTCTAGAAAGCGATATATAGTTTGAAATTGAACAAAAATCAAATAACATTGTTTTATTGAAAACTGAACTGTTTACAATGATTACAGACACATGTGTCACACTTTAGCTATCCTAACCTACAGGATTCTGAATGTGTGGTATCCGGAATCCGAAATTATCTGTATTTGATTAAATTCGGATCCTTTAGCTATCCTAGCCTGCAGGATTCCGAATGAGTGGTTTATGGATGCAACAACAACCAAACTAAGAGTGATTTGAATACCATCATGACTTGATTGGATTCGATTCCTGTAGCATCCTTAACAAGAAGGATTCAGAACGGGTGATATCTGGATCTAGAATCATCCAGACGCGGTTGAGATCGAATCCTGTAGCTTCCCTAGCTTGCATGATTCATAATGGGTAGTTTATGGATCCAATAGCAACCAAACAAAGACTAAATCAAAAATGAATAAGGCTCGGCTGGATTCGGATCCTATAGCAACCCTAGCAGAAGTATTCAGTACGGGTGTTATCCGGATCCTAATTCAGTAATAATTTTTTGAAATCGAATCCTTTAGCTATCCTAACTTGCAGGATTCAGAATGTGTGGTATCCGGAATCCTAAATCATCTGTATTTGATTTAATTCGGATCC